>NW_020837948.1:49832609-50098347 GCF_003676395.1 Aethalodelphis obliquidens | reverse complement strand
AAAAATAGAACTACCATATGATCCAGCAATCCCAGTACTGGGCATATGCCATGAGAAAACCATAATTCAAAAACATTTGTCTACCACAATATTCATTGAAGCTGTATTTACAATGGCTAGGACATGGAAGCAACCTAAGTGTCCATTAACGGATGAATGGATAAAGAAGATGTGGCACATATATACAATGGAATATTACTCAGCCATAAAAAGAAACAAAACTGAATTATTTGTAGTGAGGTGGATGAAACTAGAATCTGTCATACAGAGTGAAGTATGTCAGAAAAAAAAAAACAAATACCGTATGCTAACACATATATATGGAATCTAAAAAAAAAAAAAAGGAATGGTTCTCAAGAACCTAGTGTCAGGACAGGAATAAAGATGCAGACATAGGGAATGGACTTGAGGACACAGGGAGGGGTAAGTGTAAGGTCAGATGAACTGAGAAGGGGCATGGACATATATACACTACTAAATGTAAAATAGATTGCTAGTGGGAAGCAGCCGCATAGCACAGGGAGATCAGCTCGGTGCTTTGTGACCACCTAGAGGGGTGGCTTAGGGAGGATGTAGGGAGACCCAAGAGAGAGGGGATATGGAGGTAAATGTATACATATAGCTGATTCACTTTGTTATACAGCAGAAACTAACACTCCATTGTAAAGCAATTATACTCCAATAAAGATGTTAAAAAAAAGAGTAAAAATTGAATTTTTTATAGTCACTAATTCTTTGCATTTTTCAGAATGTAACTGGAATGACATATTATGCAGCATTTGAAGACTGGCTTCTTTCACTTAGCAATGTGCACTTAAGATACTTCCATGATTTTCATGGCTCAATAACTTAATCATTTTTATGAAAGAATACAATTACATGGATGAATCATAGTTTTAAAAAATCTTGTTGAAGGACATCTTGATTGCTTCCAGTTTTTGATGACTGTTAAGAAACTTCTAAAAACATTCACACAGTTTTCTGTGTGGAAACCTTCTCAAATCACTTGGATAAATACCCAGGAGTGCAATTCTTGGACTGTATGGTAAAACTCTTCAGTTAGTAAAAAACTACTAATTTGTCTTCGAAAGGGGCTGTACCATTTTTATTTCCACCAGCAAGGAATGAGAATTCCTGTTATTCTGCATCTTCACTAGCTGTTGATATTTTCATATTTTTAACCATTTTAATAGGTATATAGTAATGTTTTATTTTTTGTTTTAATTTGCAGTTCCCTTATTACAAACGATGTTAAGCACCATTTTTCATAAGTTTATTTGCAATCTACATATTTTCTTGTTAAGGTGTTTGTTCAGGTCTGTTGCCAGTTTTCAAATTGAGTTGTTTTCCTATTGCTGAGTTATAGGGGTTTTAATGAATACAAGTCCTGTAACATGTATTTTGTAAATATTTTTTTCAGTATTTAGCTAGTATAATGATTTTCCTAACAGTGTGTTTTGTGGAACATAAGTTTTTATAGTAATAAAGTACAACTTATATTTTTCTTTCACGGGTCAGGCTTTTGGTGCTATATCTAAAAATTCTACACTAAACCCAAGGTAGTTTTCCCATGTTTTCTTCTAGGAGTTAAAATTTTATAGTTTTTTCATTTTCCATTGAGATCTATGATTCAATTCTAGAGAGCTTGATTTAATTTTTATAAAAGAGTGAACGTGGTATCTAGGTTTTTTAATATAGACATTGAATTTTTTCTACAACCATTTGTTGAAAAATTACCCTTTCTAATAAATTGATTTTTCTCCATTGTGATAAATTAGTTAACTATGTATCATTTTTCTTTTCTTTTTTAACATCTTTATTGGAGTATAATTGCTTTACAATGGTGTATTAGTTTCTGCTTTATAACAAAGTGAATCAGTTATACATATACATAAATCCCCATATCTCTTCTCTCTTGCATCTCCCTCCCTCCCACCCTCCCTATGCCACCCCTCTAGGTGGTCACAAAGCACTGAGCTGGTCTCCCTGTGCTATGTGGCTGCTTCCCACCAGCTATCTATTTTACATGTGGTAGTGTATATATGTCCATCCCACTCTCTTTGTGCTAGCTTACCCTTCCCCCTCCCCGTATCCTCAAGTCCATTCTCTAGTATGTCTGCGTCTTTATTCCCATCTTGCCACTGTGTTCTTCATGAAATGTCTTTTTTTTTTTTTAGATTCCATATATATGTGTTAGCATATGGTATTTGTTCTTCTCTTTCAGACTTACTTCACTATGTATGATTCCATATATATGTGTTAGCATATGGTATTTGTTCTTCTCTTTCAGACTTACTTCACTATGTATGACAGTCTCTAGGTCCATCCGCCTCACTAAAAATAACTCAATTTCATTTCTTTTTATGGCTGAGTAATATTCTATTGTATATATGTGCCACATCTTCTTTATTCATTCATCTGTTGATGGACACTTAGGTTGCTTCCATGTCCTGGCTATTATAAATAGAGCTGCAATGAATATTGTGGTACATGACATTTTGAATTATGGGTTTCTCAGGGTATATGCCTAGTAGTGGGATTTCTGGGCCATATGGTAGCTTTATTTTTAGTTTTTTAAGGAAACTCCATACTATTCCCCATAGTGGCTGTAACAATTTACATTCCCAGCAACAGTGCAAGAGGGTACCTTTCTCTCCACACATTCTCCAGGATTTATTCTTTGTAGATTTTGTGATGATGGCCATACTGACAGGTGTGAGATGATATCTCATTATAGTTTTGATTTGGATTTCTCTAATGATTAATGATGTTTAGCATTCTTTCATGTGTTTGTTGGCAATCTATATCTTCTTTGGAGAAATGTCTATTTAGGTCTTCTGCTCTTTTTTGGATTGGGTGTTTGTTTTTTGATATTGAGCTCCATGAGCTGCTTGTAAATACTGGAGATTAATCCTTTGTCAGTGCTTCATTTGCAAATATTTTCTCCCATTCTGAGAGTTGTCTTTTCATCTTGTTTATGGTTTCCATTGCTGTGCAAAAGATTTTAAGTTTCATTAGGACCCATTTGTTTATTTTTGTTTTTATTTCCATTTCTCTAGGAGGTGGGTCAAAAAGGATCTTGCTGTGATTTGTGCCATAGAGTGTTCCGTCTATGTTTTCTTCTAAGATTTTTATAGTGTCTGGCCTTACATTTTGCTCTTTAATCCATTTTGAGTTTATTTTTGTGTATGGTGTTAGGGAGAGTTCTAATTTCATTCTTTTACATGTAGCTGTCCAGTTTTCCCAGCATCACTTATTGAAGATGCTGTCTTTTCTCCATTGTATATTCTTGCTACCTTTATCAAAAATGTGACCATATGTGTGTGGGTTTACCTCTGGGCTTTCTGTCATGTTCCATTGATCTATATTTCTGTTTTTGTGCCAGTACCATACTGTCTTGATTACTGTAATTTTGTAGTATAGTCTGAAGTCCGGGTGCCTAATTCCTCCAGCTCCATTTTTATTTCTCAAGATTGCTTTGGCTATCTTTGGCTATCTTTCGGGTTCTTATGTATTTCCATACAGATTATGAATTTTTTTGTTTTATTTCTGTGAAAAATGCCATTGGTAGTTTGATAGGGATTGCATTGAATCTGTAGATTGCTTTGGGTAGTAGAGTCATTTTCACAATGTTGATTCTCCAATCCAAGAACATGGTATATTTCTCCATCTATTGTATCATCTTTAATTTATTTTATCAGTGTCTTATAATTTTCTGCATAGAGGTCTTTTCCCTCCTTAGGTAGGTTTTTTCCTAGATATTTTATTCTTTATGTTGCAATGATAAATGGGAGTCTTTTCTTAATTTCACTTTCAGATCTTTCATCATTAGTGTAAAGGAATGCAAGAGATTTTTGTGCATTAATTTTGTATCCTGCTACTTTATCAAATTCATTGATTAGCTCTAGTAGTTTTCTGAAAGTGTCTTTAGGATTCTCTATGTATAGTATCATGTCATCTGCAAACAGTGACAGTTTTACTTCTTCTTTTCCGTTTTGGATTACATTTATTTCTTTTTCTCCTCTGATTGCTGTGGCTAAAATTTCCAAAATTATGTTTAATAATAGTGGTGAGAGTGAGCAACCTTGTGTTGTTCCTGATCTTAGAGGAAATGGTTTCAGTTTTTCACCATTGAGGACAATGTTGGCTGTGGGTTTGTCATATATGGCCTTTATTATGTGACGTAAGTTCCCTCTATGCCTACTTTCTGGAGGGCTTTTATCATAAATGGGTGTTGAATTTTGTCAAAAGCTTTCTCTGCATCTCTTGATTTGATCATATGGTTTTTCTCCTTCAATTTGTTAATATGGTGTTTCACATTGATAGAGTTGCGTATATTGAAGAATCCTTGCATTCCTGGAATAAACCCCACTTGACCATGGTGTATGATCCTTTTAATGTGCTGTTGGATTGTTTGCTAGTATTTTGTTGAGGATTATTGCATCTATGTTCATTAGAGTTATTGGCCTGTACTTTTCTTTCTTCGTGACATCTTTGGTTTTGGTATAATGGTGATGGGGGCCTAACAGAATGAGTTTGAGAGTATTCCTCCCTCTGCTATATTTTGGAAGAGCTTGAGAAAAATATGTGTTAGCTTTTTATAAATTTTTGATGGAATTCCCTGTGAAGCCATCTGGTCCTGGGCTTTTGTTTGTTGGAAGATTTTTAATCACAGTTTCAATTTCAGTGCTTGTGATTGGTCTGTTCATATTTTCTATTTCTTCCTGCTTCAGGCTCTAAAAGTTTTGCATTTCTAAGAATTTGTCCATTTCTTCCACGTTGTCCATTTTGTTGACATATACTTGCCTGAAGTAATCTCTCATGATCCCTTGTATTTCTGCAGTGTCAGTTGTTACTTCTCCTTTTTCATTTCTAATTCTTCTTCTCCCTGTTTTGCTTGATGAGTCTGGCTAATGGTGTATCAAATTTGTTTATCTTCTCAAAGAACCAGCTTTTAGTTTTATTGATCTTTGCTATCGTTTTCTTCATTTCTTTTTCATTTATTTCTGATCTGATCGTTATGATTTCTTTCCTTCTGCTAACTTTGGGGTTTTTTTGTTCTTTCTCTAATTGCTTTAGTGTAAGGTTAGGTTGTTTATTTGAGATGTTTTTTGTTTGTTAAGGTAGAATAGTATTGCTATAAACTTCCCCCTTAGAACTGCTTTTGCTGCATCCCATAGGTTTTGGGTAGTCGTGTTTTCATTGTCATTTGTTTCTAGGTATTTTTTTAATTTCCTCTTTGATTTCTTCAGTTATCTCTTGGTTATTAAGTAGTGTATTGTTTACCCTCCATGTGTTTGTACTTTTTACAGATTTTTTCATGTAATTGATATCTAGTCTCATAGCATTGTGGTCAGAAAAGATACTTAATGTGATTTCTATTTTCTAAATTTACCAAGGCTGGATTTGTGACCCAAGATATAATCTATCCTGGAGAATGTTCCATGACCACTTGAGAAGAAATTGTATTCTGTTGTTTCTGGATGGAATGTCTTATAAATGTCAATTAAGTCCATCTTGTTTAATGTATCACTTAAAGCTTGTGTTTCCTTATTTATTTTCAGTTTGGATGATCTGTCCATTGGTTAAAGTCAGGTGTTAAATTCCCCTATTATGATTGTGTTACTGTCGATTTCCCCTTTTATGGCTGTTAGTATTTGCCTTATGTATTGACGAGCTCCTATGTTGGATGCATAAATATTTACAATTATTTTATCTTCTTCTTGGATTGATCCCTTGATCCTTATGTAGTGTCCTTCTCTGCCTCTTGTAATAGTCTTTGTTTAAAAGTCTATTTTGTCTGATATGAGAATTGCTACTCCAGCTTTCTTTGATTTCCATTTGCATGGAATATCTTTTTCCTTCCATTCATTTTTAGTCTGTATGTGTCCCTAGGTCTGAAGTGGGTTTCTTGTAGGCAGCATATATACGGGTCTTGTTTTTGTATCCATTCAGCCAGTCTATATCTTTTGGTTGGAGCATTTAATCCATTTACATTTAAGGTAATTATCAATATGTATGTTCCTATTACCATTTTCTTAATTGTTTTGGGTTTGTTTTTCTAGGTCTTTTTCTTCTCTTGTGTTTCCTGCCTAGAGAAGTTCCTTTAGCATTTCTTGTAAAGGTGGTTTGGTGGTGTTGTATTTTCTTTGCTTTTGCTTGTCTGTTAAGGTTTTAATTTCTCCATCAAATATGAATGAGATCCTTGCTGGGTAGAGTAATCTTTGTTGTAGGGTTTTCCCCTTCATCACTTTAAATATGTCCTGCCACTCCCTTCTGGATTGCATAGTTTCTGCTGAGTGACCAGTGTTATCCTTATCTGGATTCACTTGTATGTTATTTGTTGTTTTTCCCTTGCTGCTTTTAATATTTTTTCTTTGTATTTAAATTTTGATAGTTTGATTAATATGTCCCTTGGTATGTTTCTCCTTGGATTTACCTGTATGGGACTCTCTGTGCTTCCTGGACTTGATTAACTATTTCCTTTCCCATATTAGGGAAGTTTTCAACTATAAGTTCATCAAATATTTTCTCAGTCCCTTTCTTTTTCTCTTCTTCTTCTGGGACCCCTATAATTCGAATGTTGGTGCATTTAATGTTGTCCCAGAGGTCTCTGAGACTGTCCTCAATTCTTTGCATTCTTTTTTCTTTATTCTGCCCTGTAGTAGTCATTTCCACTATTTTTTCTTCCAGGTCACTTTTCCATTCTTCTGCCTCACTAATTCTGCTATTGATTCCTTCTAGGGAATTTTTAATTTCATTTATTGTGTTGTTCATCATTGTTTGTTTGCTCTTTACTTCTTCTAGGTCCTTGTTAAACGTTTCTTTTATTTTCTCCATTCTGTTTACAAGATTTTGGATCATCTTTCCTATCATTACTCTAAATTCTTTTTCAAGTAGACTGCCTATTTCCTGTTCATTTTTTTGTTCTGGTGGGTTTTTACTTTGCTCCTTCATCTGCTGTGTGTTTCTCTGTCTTCTCATTTTGCTTAACTTACTGTGTTTGGGGTCTCCTTTTCGTAGGCTACACATTCATACTTCCCATTGTTTTTGGTGTCTGCCCCCAGTGGCTATGGTTTGTTCCGTGTGTTGTATAGGCTTTGTGGTGGAGGGGACTGGTGCTTGTGTTCTGGTGGATGAGGCTAGACTTATCTTTCTGGTGGACAGGACAACATCCAGTGTTGTGTTTTGGGGTGTCTGTGGCCTTATTATGATTTTAGGCAGCCCTTTTGCTAATGGGTTGGATTGTGTTCCTGTCTTGCTAGTTGTTTGGCATAGGGTGTCCAGCACTGTAGCTTGCTGATCGTTGAGTGGAGCTGGGTCTTGGAGTTGAGTTGGAGATCTCTGTGAGATTTTCGCCTTTTGATATTACATGGAGCTGGGAGTTCTCTTGTGGACCAATGTCCTAAACTTGGCTCTCCCACCTCAGAGGCACAGCCCTGATGCCTGGATGGATCACCAAGAGCCTGTCATCCAAACGGCTCAGAGTAAAATGTAGAAAAAAAAAGGAAAGAAAGAAGATAAAATAAAATACAAGTTATTAAAATAAAAATGAAAAATAATTATTAAAATTTTTTTTTCAGTAATAAAGAAAAAAAGAAAGAAAGAAGAGAGCAACCACACCAAAAAACAAATCCACCAATGGTAACAAGTGCTAAAGACTATACTAAAAACAACAACAACAACAAAAAAAGTACAGAAAGAACCCTAGGAAAAATGGTAAAAGCAAAGCTATACAGACAAAATCACATACAGAAGCATACACATACACACTCGCAAAAAGAGAAAAGGGAAAAAAAAAAGATATATATATATATATATCGTTGCTTCCAAAGTCCACCTCCTCAATTTGGGATGATTCATTGTCTATTCAGGTATTCCACAGATGCAGGGTACAAGTTGATTGTGGAGATTTAATCCACTGCTCCTGAGGCTGCTGGAAGAAATTTCCCTTTCTCTTCTTTGTTCGCACAGCTCCTGGGGTTCAGCTTTGGATTTGGCCCTGTCTCTGTGTGTAGGTCACCTGAGGGCATCTGTTCTTCGCTCAGACAGGGCGGGGTTAAAGGAGCAGCTGATTCAAGGGCTTTGGCCCACTCAGGCCAGGGGGTTGGAGGGGGACGGAGTGCGCGGAGTGAGCCTGCAGAGGCAGAGGCCACTGTGACGTTGGACCAGCCTGATGTCTGCCTTGTGTTCTCCTGGGGAAGCTGTCCCTGGATCACGGGACCCTGGCAGTGGCGGGCTGCATAGACTCCCGGGAGGGGAGTTGTGGATAGTGGCCTGTGCTTGCACACAGGCTTCTTGGTGGCTGCAGCAGTAGCCTTAGCATCTCATGCCTGTCTCTGGGGTCTGCAGTGTTAGCCACCACTCACGCCCATCTCTGGAGCTCCTTTAAGCGGTGCTCTTAACCCCATCTCCTCGCGCACCAAGAAACAAACAGGCAAGAAAAAGTCTCTTGCCTCTTCGGCAGCTCCAGACTTTTTCCCGAACTCCCTCCCGGCTAGCTGGGGTGCACTAGACCACTTCAGGCTGTGTTCACGCAGCCAACCCCAGTCCTCTCCCTGGGATCTGATCTCTGAAGCCTGAGCCTCAGTTCCCAGCCCCCACCCATTCCAGTGGGTGAGCAGACAAGCCTCTCGGGCTGGTGAGTGCTGGTCGGCACCGATCCTCTGTGCAGGAATCTCTCCGCTTTGCCCCCTGCACCTCTGTTGCTGTGCTCTCGTCTGTGGCTCCGAAGCTTCTCCCCTCCTCCACCTGTAGTCTCCACCTGCAAAGGGTCTTCCTAGTGTGTGAAAAACCTTTCCTCCTTCACAGCTCCCTCCCACTGGTGCAGGTCCCGTCCCTATTCCTTTGTTTTTTCTTTCTTCTTTTGCTCTACGCAGGAACGTGGGGAGTTTCTTGCCTTTGGGGAGGTCTCAGGTCTTCTGCCAGCGTTCAGTAGGTGTTCTGTAGGAGTTGTTCCACATGTAGATGTACTTCTGATGTATTTGTGGGGAGGAAGGTGATCTCCACATCTTACTCTTCTGCCATGTTGAAGCTTCTTCCCCTATAGCAACTCATTTAATTTTCACAAGAGTAATTCTAATTTCCATCTTATAGATGAAGAAATTGAGCCTCAAAAAGGTTAAGTAAGCTGTCTGAGTAGTAGTGAAACAGAAAGGAACGGGGCAGGACACAACCTTTAAAAGAATTATGTATCATTTTTCTTTTTCCTTTTCTGGGCTCTCTTTTCTGTTTCATTGACCTATGTGTATATTATTTTGCCAACACCATACGGTCAGGATTACTGTAGCTTTATATTATGTCATGAAATCTGGTAGTATTGTCTACATCTATAAAATCCTATGCTGACATTTTGATTGGAATTGCAGTAATCTGTAGATCAGTTCAGAAAAAAAACAACAGTATTGAGTCTTCTCTTCACTAAAATAGAATATCACTCCATTTATTTGGGTCTTCTTTAATTTCTTTCATCAAAGTTTTGTAGCTTACACATATAAATTTTGTACATATATTGTTAGACTTATACAGAAGTATTTCATTTTTGGTATATTATAATTGTGTTACTTTTAGTTTTTATATTCCAATTTATCTCTTCTAATAGATAGAAAATCAATTGATCTTTGTATATTGATCTATCCTGTGACTTTGCTATACTCCTATAATCACTTATTACTTACAGGAGATTTTTTTTTTGGTTGTTTATTCTTTAGAATTTTCTATATAGCCAATCATGTCACATTTGAAAGGTAAAATATCTGAAAACAATAGAAAAAATAAACAATTGAAATGATGTAATGAGACTACAAATGATACGCATTATCAGACATAGATCTTACAATGACTATTTATCCTATTTAATTCAAGGAGATAAAAGGTATATTGATAATTTAATCAGACACCTGGAAATATTAAAAAATAATCA
Organism: Aethalodelphis obliquidens; assembly: GCF_003676395.1. Classification (NCBI taxonomy): domain Eukaryota; kingdom Metazoa; phylum Chordata; class Mammalia; order Artiodactyla; family Delphinidae; genus Aethalodelphis; species Aethalodelphis obliquidens. Next base: position 50,088,425 of record NW_020837948.1, on the reverse strand, counting down.
AATGAAAATTATAGAAGTAAAGAAAAAGTAGAACTAAGCAAATGCTGTAATGGAAGATTAGCCACAGCTGAAAAGGAAATTAGTAAGCTAGAAGATAATTCAGTAGAAAATATACTGAATGAAGACTGAAGGGAATAAAACTTTAAAAATATTAAATACATGTTAAGATAGACATAGAGAATACTGTGGGACAATCCACCCTTCGTACAATTGGAAGACTTGAAAAGAGAAGAAAGAGAGGGAAAGATAATGTGGCAGGCCTACTGAAGAGATAATGGATGAGAACTGTGTCTGTGAGGGCTGCCATAACAAAATACCATAGACTGGGTAGGTTAAACAACAAAAAAGTTCTCACAGTTTTGGATGCTAGAAGTTGAAGATCAAAGTGCCATCAGGGTTAGTTTCTCCTGAGGTCTCTTTCCTTGACTTGCAGATGGCCATCTTGTCACCTGTCCTCACATGGCCTTTTATCTGTGCTGGTGCATTCTTGGGTTCTCTCCCTCTTCTTTAAGGACTTCAGACCTATTGGATTAGAGATATACCCTCATGACCTACTTTAGCCTTAATTACCTCCCAAAGGCCCTGTAGCCAAATATAGTCACATTGGGGGTTAGAGGTTCCACATACGAATTTTGGTGGAACACAATACGATCTATAACAAGAAGTTTCCAAATTTGTTTAAAAAAAAAAGCAATCCATCATAAACAACATATTCAATGAGGTATGCATAAGCACTCAACCAGATGGTAGTTTTAATTTAAATATATGATAATAATTAAATACAGATGGAGTAAAGAATCCAATGAAAACACAAAGATTGTAGACTGTAAGTAAAAATGAAATCAAACAATATACTACTTATAAGAAAAACACCACAAGATTACAGAAAATATAGAGGGGTGGAAAACAGTATACTCATAAATACTAACCAAAAGAAAGCCGATAAAGCTATATTTTTATCAAAATAAAATTCAAAAAATTAACAAAAATAAATCACATATAAAAGTGAACACTTAATCTTGATAAAGAATTAAATCCAGAGAAATATAACACAATTTAAAATGTATATACATTTTTAGTAGATATATTCAGGAATAAGGTATAAACTTTGAAGAGCAACATTAATAAATTCCTTAACTTACATATATTATATTAATTTGAATATATTATTACATATTAATCTGCATATATTATGACATATATTAATTTACGTATATAGATTTCTCTGCCCAAGAGCAAAATGCACATGCTTTTAAAGCACATATGGGCTTTTTACAGAAATGATCATATGCTAGCATATTTCAGCAAAATTTAAAAGGCTAAATTTATACAGAGTATATTCTCTAAATGCATTTTCATTAACCCATAAACAAGTTTCCCATATGTTTAGAAATAAATAAGTATACTTTAAACAACATATGGGTCAAAAAAGAAGTCACGGTGGCAATTAGAACATGTTTTGAGTTGAATGATAATGAAAAATACTACAAATCAAACCACTGAGGTAAACTAAAGCCATCCTGAACAATATATAGCTCTAACTGGATATTGAAGGAAAGAATAAAGGATAAAAATAAATGGGTTATCTTAAGAAAAATTGTGAAAGTAATATGCAAGGAATGTAAGAGAAAGAAAATAATGAAAAGCAGAAATTAATGAAGTAGAAAATAAATGTACAACAGAAAGAAAAGAGTGATCAAGATAAAAGAGAGAAGGCACAAATAACCAGATTTAGGAATGAGAAGGGGAGTATTACTATGGATTCCACAGGATTTTGTTTTAGGTATAGGAACATATCAACAGTTTTAAGTCAATACATTAGAAAATATACATGATATGGGCAAAATCAAAGACACTGTATTTTATGGAAATTGGCACAAGAAGGAATAGCAAATCTTCATGGGCCTAGAACTATTTAAAAAATCACATCAGTTATCAATAAAGCCATCTCATCCTTATATCTATCAGCTCAGATGGGTTCACTAGCAAATGCAAGCAAAAATTTGTTTTTAAAAAATTGCAAATTTTACCAAACTCTTCCTGAAAATAAGAGGAATTTTAAAAATGTGTCTAGTAAAATCCTGATGTCAATATTGGAAAAGAACATTTCAAGAAAGAAAACAATTATATACCAATATCATTAACAAATACAAATCCACAGATCTTAAAATATTAAGATACAAAATCCAGAAAAAATGTAAAGTTAAATTCATAATAAACAAGTTGGATACATTTCAGGCGAGTAAGGTCAGCATGACATTAGAAAATCATTTAACATAATTTACCACATTGATTGAATATAGTAGAAGTTATAGCTGATATTTTAATAGATTCAGGAAAACATTTGATAAAATAAACGTATTCATTATTTTAAAAAACTCTGTAAAATAAGGAATACAAGAGACTGTTAATCTCAATAAGGATATCTACTGTTATATTTAATGATACTGTTACATTTAATATTTAATGATAAACTGTTATAGTTAATGATAAAATCTTAAAAACTTTTTCTTTGGAATTGAAAAGAAAGACAATCTTGCTCTCTTTCAATACCTTTATTCAACACTGAACAGATATTTTTAATTAGTACAGAAGGCAAGAAAAATAAATGGTTGAAGGATTAGAAAGACAGGAATACAAGAATTTATTATTTGCAGATGACATGATTGTATATATAAAAATCAAAAGAATCTGATAATTACTGAAATAAATGAGATTAACAAGTTTCTCCAGAAAAAAATTCAATATGCCCAAGTTATTCGTGTCACCATGCACCAATAAAAATTATTAGAAAATACAATTTTAAACAAAGTACAATTTATAATACCATCGAATAATATCAAATATCTAATCTAATATGTAAGATTAAGTCTAACAAAATGTGTGCAAGACTTCTATGCAAAAAAATATAAAACATTAATGAAAGAAAGAAAACCTAAATAAGTAGGTAGATATAGAACTGTAAAGATATCAATTCTCCACCCTCATCTGTTCATTTAATGTGATATAAATAAAACTCCCAACAGGTTTTATTAAGGAGATTTAAAAATCAATTCTAAAATTTATAGGGAAATAGAAAGGGTCAATCATAGTCAAGACTGTTTTGAAGAACTAGGTAAGAAGATTTGTTCTATTGGACATTAAAACTTGCTAGAAAACAGAAGAAAGCTTAGCATACTGCAGTTAACCAGTGAGAGGAGAATCTGACCCATTGGTGTATGAGAATTGATTTGTAACAAAGTCAGCACTGCAGGACAGAGAGAGAGGATCCATCCTTTTAATTAATGGTGTTAGGAAAACTGGATATTCATATGGAAAAAAATGAGACTTCTAACACACAGCATACCCAAACTTCAATTTTAGTTACACTGCAGACATTTATGAAAGGTTAAATAATAAAGTCCCTAGAAGATAAAACAGGAAAATATCATCATTAACTACGGAAGATAAAGAATTCTTAAATAATGAGAGGAATAGTATTATTATAAAAGAAAAGGTAGCTTATTTTGACGACATGAAAACTAAGAATTCATTTCATCAAAAACACAATTAAGAGAGACAAAAGCAAGCCAGAGAGTGAAAGAAAATATATGTAAAACATGTAACTAATAAAGAATATTTTTCAAAAATCTTATAAATCACAAATGAAAAAAATGGGAATGAACTTTGAGTATTCACTTTAACAAAGATACCCAGTGTCTATAGCACTTTGAGGAAGAGGATGCTCAATGTATAGTAATTACATGAAAAGCTGCTCATAATTTTCATAATCTAAAAAAATATAAATTGAAACCAAAATAAGAATTTACAACACAGATGGCTATACTTAAAAAATATTGATAGCACAAAGGGTTAGTGACAATATAGCACATTGGACATACATGTGCACTGCTGATGGAAGTGAAAAGTAGTATAGCTAATTTGGAAAACAGTTCAGCATCATCTAGTAAAGTTGAAGTTCCATATATTCTATGAGCAAATTATTGTACTCCTGGAATTTAACAAAAAATAATTGTTATATATTTTCTAATTGGCATAACAGAAATGTTCATAATTTATTTTTTGTACTAGCCCCCAAAAGGAAACAATCTAATGTCCAACAAGAATAGAATGTATAAACAAAATGTTATATTCTCACCATATTACTATATTTAATGAAAATGAAAAGATTATCACTAAGCACAAGTTGGTAGAATGTCACAAATACACTTTTTAAGTGAAAGAAATGAACTTGAAGGATTTCACTTACATAGTTTTAAAAACCAGCAATATGATTTATATTCATTGTGGTTGTATGTTTAAGAGTAAAAACATAGCAAATAAGGAAGGAGTTGCTTATAAAATTCAAGATAGTAATCACCTTTGCATGGTAGGGAAGAGTCTTAATTTGAAAAGGATATGAGGAAAGGACTGCTAGAAATATACTATCTTGTGACCTCAGTAAAAATTATACGAGTGCTCACTCTGTAATAACTTATTGATCTTTACATTTATATTTTATGCACTTTTAAAAATGTGTATATATTTCACATTAAAGAAACTTTAGGAACTTAAATAAAAGGGGGGATTTCCGAGATGAATAAAGGTCAAAAGGAAGAAACTTCAGAAAAAAAAGGTAAAGTTGGAAAAAATAAACTTCAAGAAATGGAAATGATGATATAATTTTAAGTTTAGACATAGTTCTAATAATAATTTAAAAACTGGAAAATAGATCCTGAAGAACCTATCCAGCAGCAGAGTAAGATAGACATGGAAATTATACAAGAGAGATTGAGAGCCATAGAAGATACTGCAGAAAGTAGAGGAGAGACATAAGGAATGAAAAATATTAACTGAGAAGTTTCCAGAACTAATTAATGAAATACATTATTCTTTCAATTCAGGAATCTTGGTGAATTCCAAGTCATTAAATAAAAAAGAATCCACATGTAGACAAATCACCTTGAAGCCTCAGAAAGCAACAGATAAAGAAAATATAAATTTTAATAGTATCCGAAATGTAAGGGAGCTTCTTACATCCGTATCTATATGTATATACAATTAGACTTTCAGTTATAATTTCTTAGTAGCTAAAAAAGTCTCATTAAACAAGCCAAGCCCATATGGTAAACTTATTAAGAAATGTAATACAAGCTAAAATATGATTATCCTATTTTCTAAGCCTCCAGAAAAAACAATAACAAAAGATAGTTACAACAACTTTGCTGCATTTCTTCATTATAAGAAAACTTGTTTCCTCTTGAATTGATGTACAATATTTACTTCTGTTGCTGACTCCAGCACTTTGTTCCATCTCATTAATTCAAGGAGTAAGAAACATCAAGCAACATCAGGAACATCATTAATCCAAAGACCATTTCTGGCTATGCTTAAATGAAGCTATTAAAGATATTTCAAGATCTGACTAAAATAGTTATTAAAAAGCCTAACCACTATGAGTCAATTTATTTTCCTAGATAACTGTAACATCTTTGTCTTCAGTCATGTATTGATACATGTTTCTGGGTTTCATTTGCTATATTATTTCAGGCCAAGGTGAAAAGAAAATTTAAGCCACAATCAAAACACCTTAAAAATGTTCAAGCTAAGTTTAAGAATCCTTTCATATATCATAAGGTAGTCCTAGTAGAAGGCATGCTTTACTTAGCATCATTAGACAGTCTGGTGTATCTTTTCTCTGTCTTTTATAGTGTACATTAAAGGAAGAATTCGAGTATTCTTCTACAATTGTTTTATAAGAATCATAATAATATACCACTACTTAAGAATTTCAACACTGCACTAATGCTACATATGTGAGCAAACAGCATGATCTTTATGAATTAATTTTTATTTAAGTGCATGATACATTCTGTTTTTATATAACTTTACCCCCTGCTTGTAATTTTACATTTAAATGTGATTATTTCATTAATATCTGTCTCCCATACAAAACTAACAGCCCATGAGGGAAGAAACCTTATCTATCTCTCCACTGTAGCCAAATAAATAGCATAATCCCCAGCACACAGTAACTATCTGACAAATGTGTAATGAACAAAAACAAATACATTGATAGGAAAATAATTTTTAAAATATATTTTCTTTTATTCTGAATCTTTTCTCCATCCAGATTAATGATTAGTTTAATTTAAAAAGGTGGCATAGGAAGATATACACCTGTACCTACACAAAAACACATACCTATATGCATACATGTATATTCTAAATTATCAGATGTGGAAAGAGTTGAAAATAACTAGGTCTAAACTAATGGCTCTTTCCAACACCCGTTACCAGAGCACACTGACATTGGGGCTAAATGTATTCATTTTTTTACCTTTAGAATTTCCAAGAATCCTTTTTCTATTTCTTTCTAACTTTTTTTATATGACTCAAGCGTTAAGGATTTCTGAGGGATCACCCAGAATTATACAAGTTATATCTATAAACTAGACAGGGTTTTTATTTTTGGTTTATACTAGGTAATCAATCCCATTAAAATGAAATGGATGATTGTATTCCTAAACTTAGATCCAGTACTTTGTTTTATCTTGTCTTTTAGGAATTCTTAGAGCAGTTGTAATTACCATCTTGTATTTTCCCAAAGCTTCATTATAAAAATCAGTGAGGCTCATTTGCCACTTAGCATTGTAGAGACCCTGCATTTGTAATACGGTTCATGGATCCATCCTGCTCTGTATCAAAGCGATCAAAGGCACTTTGAATCTGGAGGCAGCATGCTACAGAAGGAAGAGAAACATCAACTGTAGCTGTTATAAGACCTTGAGTTCATTTTCAGCTTTGACCTTCAGAAGCTATTATAAGCATGTGTATTCTCCTGATGTTTCTAATCCTGGGACTTCTTATCTGTCAGTGGTGATATTTCCATATTAAGAAACAACACATAATTTATTAATAATTACATGTTAAGTATATGCAAGTTATTGTTCAGAGAACTCATTTTCCGAAAAAATAGAATGACTAGTTATTAGTTGAGTGCAAAACTTTTAAAATGCAACAAAATCATAGTGTCATCTGGGAAGACACCATTGAAAACAAGATGAGGAACATCACAAAAACAAAGTCTGTTTGATCAAAGTTTTCTAAGGGAAAATTACAAAATTGTCTTATACAAAAATATCACCATAGTATAATCTTGCATTAGGTTCACTTAGTTTACAATGGGACTGGACTGCCTACACTCTTTTTGAAGGCAAGAGACTTCTTGTTATTTCCAATCATATCACTACCTATTTTATAACATAAAAATATTTTAATAAAATTACAGAGCTTAAATAGTATAGAATATCTAATTCCAAAGCTTTTTTTTTTAAACTAATAAAGTAACTGAGATTGAGGGTATTGATGGCTTTCTCATAGTCTCATAAATAGTTTCAATCAGAGAGAATGAACAACATAACTCTTCATTCCCTCCAGCACACTAGCACTGATCTCACTGATTTGCGAAAGTCTAGTTCCCTTCCATTCTCCAACTCCTGTTTAAAACAAAAAAAAGAACAAATCCTATCACCAAAAGAATAACGTGCAAAATTCCAATGACTGGGTCTTTTCCAATTTCAGAATCTTCCTGAAATGAAGTACCTACATTTCTATCTAGTCCTTGTGATTTATGATTAATCGTGATATTTGTATAACCCTTGTATTTGATCTGTACCACTGGGGAAAAGACAGAGAAAAGTGTGTGTTTGTGACTGCTGGAAGACTTTGCCTGCTGCCTGTGATATGAAATGACAGGAGTAGGTTTGAAGTCCCCGAAAAGCAATAGTCAGAAATCCAAAAGTGGGTAGAGACTTTGAAATTTGCCAGCGGATCCCACTACTTTAGTATTTATAATCCAATCTGCTGGAGTTTATGAGGCAGAAGAGTGAAAAATGTGAGACTCTGCTTAAGGCTAAAAATGAAAGAGGACTTCATTCTGACTTACAAGAATTATAGGCCAATAAAGCTAATGTGAGAAATATCATCTTTTAAAATTGAATACATGTTCATCTATGAGTTTGATCTTTTGAGAAATAGATTTGAAATTTCAGCTACTTATATTTGCTTTCATTTTTTACAGTATATTTATTTGATGCTGGGAAGGGTAAAATGATCATCAAATTAGTCATCAAATCTAATGGACTCCTGAGAGGCACTTTTTAGAAATATAAAATTTATTTTGCATATTTTCCAGTAAGGATTTTTAATAATGAGTTGTCACCCCTTCTCTTTATATAAAGAATGATCAAGCTCCAGTGCAAAAGGAAAATGGGGTGACTTGGAAATTTTGTGATCATTTCTACTTTCCCATTAAGAAAAAATTATATATTCTTATAATAAACCATATTAAAATCAAAGAAAATATTTAAAACTCATCACTTCCTAATTATTTAACTACATTTCACTATTATATCTGATCTTGGAGTTACTTACATCTCTCATATTGGTATGGTGAAAACACCATATAATGGTGTGTTACTGCATACCTCTTCTCAAACTTAAATTCAGAGATGTCATGTTGGTGTCATGAAATTAGTCATGGTGAGAGTGTGTACAACATAGAAGTTGTCAAGAGCTATAAATCAGTGGTTGATTTGTTAATTGATTATTGTCACTTGCTTTAAAAAAGTGATGAGGAAAATTAAGTAATGAAGATAAAACTTAAAATGATGTTTTGTTTATAGCTGTTTCATTGTTAATAGCACAAAAAGTTGAGGATATTTTCTTCCCGTATTCAAAAATTATCAACTGATTTACAAAGAAATCACTTATGTCATTGACCAATGAGAGAACTTCCAACATGGACATGTTGTCATTGTTTCACTTTTGTTTTACTCTGAACATAAAAAAAAATATCAATCAGTATTCACATCAGAATTATGCTTGTTTGTCAATGATGTGAGTGGAATTAAACAGTAATTAAACATTTACACAAAACCTGACTTTGAGATACTACTGTTGGTAAAAGAATGATTAGCAGATTTTGGAAGAAATAACAATTCAATCTAAAGTTATAAGTGTAAGAGAATTTTTAATAAATAAAATTGCATATTTTATTATTATTAATAGATTGTTTCACATTTCTTATATTAGCAAACTTTCTAATAAATTAGTATAAGTATATATACACACATTTTTCCCAGAGACCCAATTTTTAAACATTTATCAGCTTAAATAGTAAGTCTTAATATCAGATAATGTGATACCTTGCTGAGTTTTGGCTTTTATTTGGCAAAATGGGAGCTATTACAGTTTGGAATAGAAGAATGGCAAGATCTGACTAACAGTTTGAAAGAACCATTCTCTGCTATTGTTTGGAGAATAGACTGATGGTTATCACTTAGTATCATTTAGCCCTGATTTTTAGATAGGCACATAGGACTCCAGATAAAAAGCACATTTCTTAGACAATGCTTGTGGTAAGCTGTGCCTGTGTGATTAAATTCTGAATAACAGGTTATGAGTGAAAGTAATGAACACATCATCCAGATTATAACCTTAAAAAAGAAGTATATTATGTTTCTGTTTTACAGATGAAAAACTGAGACAGGTGAGTTTAAGGAACTTGTCAAATGTCATACAATTAGTAAACAATAAACATGCAGTTTAAACTCAGGTGGCTTCTCTTTAGAATCTCTGCTTAAAGCTACTCTATTGTAGTGCCTTATAGTGTGTGGAGATTATTTTTACACCAATATATGTGAGATGGTTGTTTAAAATTAGTTAAGGGTTTAGATTTCTAGCATATATTTTAAGCAGTAAATACGATTTTACTGGAAGTCAAGATGGGTGGGGTTAATAGACAATGGATGACTTGTTCTATGGATTGGAGACGGATGCAAGGTGTGAAGAATTGTCTTGTAAAGTACTTTGTATGTGTGTTTGTGGGTGTGCATTTGTACACACACATATATTCACACATATATATGTGTAGGTACACGACGTGTATGTGTGTGTATCTTATGCATCAGTGATACACTCGAAATTTTCAAAAATATATATACACCTAAATGGCTATTTTTAGTTTAGCCTACACTTAAGTTATTTAAAAACTACCAGAATACATAGTTATTTTCCTCCAAAACACAAAAACTTAGAAGAAAACATGGATCCTGATTTTTGAATGATGAATAAGTGTCTCTGATTTCCAAGTCCTTTGCATTTGCTTTCTGTAGCCTCAGCATAATCACTGCCAACTGTTTCAAAATATGAAATATTTCAAGAAACTTTATCCAAAACCTGTCAATAACTTCATTTGCAGATAAGATGAAACCAGGAGAGCAGCAAAAACTGACAACATTTATGAAAGAACAACTGTATTGTTATAAAATGCCAAAGTTTAAACCTTAAAAAGCATGTTAGGAGAAAGTTTTAAAATTACTATGGCTATCCTACTTTAATTTATTTTAATGCGTGCCTCTCTGTTGTCACAAATGATTTTAGTGGGTAGACATTACTTGACAAGCCTCTTTTAGCATCAGAACAGCAGTGAAGAATAGGTTACGTCAAAGAGAAAGTTATTGAAGGCACCCTCTTCTGTAAAACTTCAAATTGGATGGAGAAGTTTGAGAGAAGAAGAGTTCAATATTTCTTTAAAGCACTGAAACCATTTTTATTGAATCACTGAAAAAGTAGAGCACAGACCCTGTGAAATACAGTGATGGTAAAATGCGTGAATTCCTAAGGAAGGTGGAAAGCAATTTTTGCAACACAGGACTGTTACAGTGCAGAGTTCAGAAAGCTGCCTCTGGAGTCAGATCCCACTAAAATCCTGGATTAGCCCCTTCTTAGTCATGAGAAATTGAGTAAATTGCTTAAAATATGTATGTAAGCATCATTTAGGTAATTTTAAGAATTAAAACAAATTGCAAGTGAAATATTTAGCAGGGTTTCCAACACATAGCAGAAGAACCCCCCATAATGAAGAGTGACATTGGAACTGGCAAAATTTGATGTGGTAGAATTAAAGTGTTCTTTTTTAAGTTTACTAAGAAAGAAGTTCTTCAAGAAATAGTAATAGTTGAGGATCTTAAAATACCTAGTAATATAAGGCACACTATGTTTCGGGATGCTGTTTGGGTTCAAATACAGAAGCCAATTGCCTTAGTAATAATCACTGTAGCTGAATCATAAAGTGTACTTTCTAGACATTTCTTACTAAATGGTCTGAATAAATGTAAATGGCTATGAGACTATAAGTTTAGTTCTACATGCAAGTGCAGATGAAATTAAAGTTTATATCATTTATTAAATTTTGAACTCTACTCTCACTTCTGTATGTCCTGCGGGTACTGAACTCAAAGTCAGAAATGTAGTCATACTCAGAGCAATGACCTTAATCCAGGGCACTGTTTCCAATTTCTTTAGAGCACTAGGGTTTTGGATGAAGTAACTCAGGGCTCACAGAAGTGAGGATAGGAAAACACTTAGGGATGTTATCCTTACAGGCAACTTCAGTTTGAATGAACATATTTCTTTCCATGATTTTATACATACTATTTGCCTGTGACTTTTCTCTTTAGAAAGTTATCACGAAAATATTGTGAATGCAAAAATCTTTTTTATTTCTTATTTTTCTCTAGCAATTACATATTTTTATATAAATATGCAGGTGTGTGTACACATGCATACACACATATGAAAATTGGAAAGAATGCCAAAAAAGAATAAGTAAAAACTAACAAGATTCCATTCTAATGCAAGGAAAATAAAACTTAAAATCAACTTAAATAAATAATGGATTTATTTATCTCACACAAAAAGAGGAAAGATGTAGAAGACCCAATGTTAGCGTAGTGGATTAAATTCTTAGGATCCAGGTCCTTTCCTTTTCCTACTCTGCTACCTTTGGCATGTGACCCTTAATTTTTATGGTCTGAAGCTAGCCACTCACTCCCAGGGATCAGATCTCTAATCCAGGCAAGAAGAAGTAGGAAAGTTAAATGGGAGGGGGAGTTAAGGGGGAAGTGTTCCAGCTGATTCCACCCACCTTTAAAGTGAGTTCTTGGAGCCCCACCAAGCAATTTCTGCTTATGGTTCATCTTTTAGAACTGGATCCTTGGCTACGCCAGCTGCAAGAGTAGGGGAAAGTTAATGTTTTAACGTTTTACAATGTTATAGTAAAGAAAGACAAGTGAGACGTGGGCTGTGGATAATTTTGCATAACTAACCATCACACCTGCCACAGTAAATTGATAATTTAGATGCTTCAAAATTATGGAAGTGTTTAATTACTTAGTCCTTGAGAATTGGAACAAATAAATTGTTTTATATTAGTTTTGCCAATATTACTACAACTCAGATATTGAATAACAAAATTAAATGAAAGGAAGGAAACAAAGACATTTCCTTGTATTTAGAGACATTCATTCTCAAGGACATTTGTAACAAACATTTAATATTTGTCAAATAAAATGACTGTAATATAATTTTTGAAAATTAAAGAAACATTTATTTTCCTTATTTCAGTAATTCTATAAGCTAAAGAAAGTTCTTAACACATGTCACTGAATAACATTAAAGAATTCTCCAATTTCTTTGTTGTGATTAAAATCATAAATATTTAATCGTGTAGAAAACATTACATGATGATCCATTTCTTCCAATTCTTTTCATAGCTGAAAGTTCCTACCTGTGGAGCTCTCCAACAACAAATAATTTCAAAATCCCTCTGTAAATCACTCAGAATAATTATCAACACTAAGGCTTTGAATTCTCTCTGAGACATCCTGGGTCACAAAGAGTAAAAGCCCTACTAGCATTTACTACTTTTGGCATTACATTCAAAGTCTACAAATTGAAGAAACAGGCAGTGATTTATGTTTTTCTCATCTGCTCTTTGCATTACTAAATAAATTGAATATATTATGTGACATGTGGTAGGGAAAAGTGTATTCAACATGTCTAATTGTTTAGAATGAAAAAAAAAAGAACTTTGATAACCTCTGCTAGATTTGATGAAATAATAGCCTCTAAACTGCTGTGCAGGAGGCCAGGGGAGAGGTTTGTGCTGCTTCTGAGAAGGCACCACGTGGCAAGTGAGAAAAGAATGAAAATAAAAGATTTTGAGAGGTACTGAGTAACTTATGCCTTAAGGTGGGTGATGGGTCCTTTCAGAAACTTAATATCTGAAATACTTGGGGCGACAAGAACTCTTGTGAAAATTGGTTGAAGGGGTTTTGTACATAATAAAGTGAGAGGAAGAGAAAAACTAACGGCAGCAGAAGCCAAATGTGCAGGTTAAGGTTCAGCTCATATTTAGATAACATATATTTGAAGAAAATTGATTTTGCAAGTTGAAATTGTTTTTCTTTAGTAGTAAATAAATTGCATGATCCTGATCTGAAGATAACACAGCTTTTAAGAGCAGCAAAAAGGTTTTTTTGTTGTTGTTTGAAGAGTTCTTTCATTAAATTAAACAAATTAAATAGACTGAGCTGCAGCTCACTGTAGACCCCAGACTTCACAGGCTTCAGTATCAGATCTAAAGTTTAAAATTATGGTAGGAAATACATGCTGGAAAGTAAAGAAAGCACATTCTCTTAAATTAAAATTAGTGTGGTAGATTGAATAATGGCCCCTCTAAAATGTCCATGTCCTAATTCTTGGAACCTGTGAATATGTTACTTTATAGGATTGTACAGATGTGATTAAATTAAGGATTTTGTGATGATGAGCTTATCCTGGATTATCCAGATGGGTCCAACACAATTATTGATACATGGGTTCTTATAAGAAGGAGGTTGGCAAGTCACAGTCAGACAAGAAGATGTGAAGATGGAAATAAAACTTGGAGAGGAGAGAAGATGCTATAGTGCTGGCTTTGAAGGTAGAGGAAGGGGCCACAAGCCAAGGAATGTTAGTGGCCTTTACAAGCTGGAAAAGGCAAGGAAATGGATTTTCTCTTGAACCTCCAGAAGGAACGCAGTCCTGTGGACACTTTGATTTTCAGACTTCTGACCACCAGAAGAGTGAGATAATAAATTTGCATTAAAGTTTTAATTCACTAAGTTTATGGTAATTTGTTACAGTAGCATAATACACATAATATTTTGAATCTTTGTAGAATAGTAAGAATTCATTACTGTGTGTGGTGCATCTGAGATTTCAAAATTTATTTGCTTTCCTCCCAAGGCTAGGTGTACCTGAATTGTGCACCATTTAAATAAAGGGTTTTCTTACTACTTTAACATATTCCCTCCCCTCCAACACGTATACCTTATTGGCATATCATTTTAGTGTTTCGCTTCTGGAAAAACTGAATCTTTTCCTAATTCCTATTTTTTTGTTTTCTTCAGAACAACCATAGGTACTTCATCATTACTGCTACTGAGCATGGGTCTGTAGGAAGGATTATTTCTTTTTTTTTTTAATGGACAAGCGAAATACAGGTTTATTGTATTCTAAAGGTCAGTGCACAATTATTGGGGTTACTAAATGACTTTAATTTTTTATGGGACTTTCAGAAACTTGTAGTATATGTTCAGTCTGCACGTGCTATAAAAATGATTTAACAATTGGCAGTATTTCAAAAGTCTTAAAGAAACAGTGCCTGGATAAAAAACACTGGTGAACTGTAAAATGTCTCATCAAGCCTAGGTTTCACCCAAGCTGTGAGGAGAAATTTCTAGGTTATAGAACAACTCTGTGATAGAAATAAATAGAAAGCAAAGGAACAGTATATGTGGCTGTAACCTGCGGGGTGATTTTACTTCTGCCATTAGTCTGTCTTTAAATAAGTTGAAAATGTAACAGAGTAACTATACCACTATAATTTAATGTTCTACGCTGTATTGTTTATTGATAGAATACAGAAGTAACAAAATTATATTACTTCAAAACTTATTCTATAAAATTATTTCAATTTCTGCTAGCCTCTATCCATAATCTTATTTCTACTCAACAGCTTTTATTTATTGTTTACAGACTTCAGTACGAGTTCTATCCATAATTTTTCTCTTCAAGCCAAGAGATATCAACATTGAGTGGCAATTCAGACAATCCTAAAGACCCTTGGAACTACTCCACTACTGTTCTTAACATGTGTGCTTCCCTGTGACAGTGACTATAAAGAACCAAGTTTATAAAAGAGTCACATTTCAGCATCCAGAAAACATGCACAGATTGTTCAAGTGTCTAAGAAACTATTCGTAGTCCCTGTATGTCTATTTTTTCCCTTTGTGTTACATTCGATGTTTAATTTCTTTTGCTATTTCCTTATGAGGTGAAGTTTGATTTCATTTGTGCAACATTTAAATATTATGGCTTGGTATTTGATCAATAAATCATGTGTTTATTTCACTATTATATATTGATTATACATATATTTTATGTATATATAAACATATATGTGTGTGTTTATGTGTGTATACATATACATATATATGTTATATACATGCATGTGTCATTAGCATTTTGTGCTCCAAGATAACTAATTCCAAAGGCCATATGTTCATATAAGTAAACTCATAAATTTAAAATATATTACTTTTATTAATGAACCACAAGTCTATTAAAATATATATTGCAATAAGTTCTAAATAAAATTCTCTAATGATTTCAATTATAGAACTTAAATTATATAATAAATACTAACAGTATTTTTTCTGCTACTCACTCAGTAATTTAGAGATTATAAAAGTCAAATATTCTAATTTGTGAGGACCAGAATCATGTTAGCAATCCACTACAAGCAAGTAAGGTCTCAGTAGCAAGAATAAACTCTGCCTTTTTTGACAGGAAGCAACCACAATAATTATATTTTCCATCTCTTGGAGAGGTAAATGGAATTAGGCACATGCATTATTACTCAGTTTTATGGTATAAACCAAGGTAAAGGGGGTGATAGAGTTTATATGAGCAATTACACAAATACAAGTATGTATATCTGGTCATGAAAAAGAAACTGCTAATGAAAATATTCAAGAAAGGAAGAAATGATACTTTTTTGAACTTCATTGTTTTTAATTTGAAAATCATTTTATTTGCATCGCTACATTTAATATTTAACAACAGCCCTGTGAAGTAGATGTCATTATCTGACTTCATGGAGAGGTTAAATGCATCTTCTCAGTTCGCTGGACCAGTAATTGGAGAAGTATAGACTTTATTACACTGGTCCTAAGTGCAGTGTTCTTTCTGGCCTTATGCTTTCATGGAAACTGGATTCTACTTTTATTTGGATTTCCCTCCATATTAGCCACAACAGAACCCCAGGAATTGCCCCTTTTAGGTCTAAAATTAATTAGAGTAGGCCTATTGCAAAGTCAGGGGTCTAAATGTTTAGACACTATCCTTTCTCTTTTCAAAGTGTTTGTTGTCTCTTTCAAAGAATCTCTACTAGCGAATTCATTCCCTCTGTGTGTGTGTGTCTGTAAAAAAATCAAATGAAACTGGACACAGCATTTCTTATTAGAATGGTTGGCTAAGGCTCAACTACAAGATCTCAACAGGTGTGCTTAGCCAAATTGTGTAGTAACTTCGATCATCATTAAAATGTCATCAGAAATTTCTCTATTCTATGCTGATTTGTTTGCTTGGATCCATGAAGATAAAGGCCTGAAATGCATTTGTTACAGGCAGATATGTAATTGCACTGAAAAATATTATATGAAATGTAATAGGAGAACATAGGAAACACAAAGAAGAAAAAAAGTTGCTTTCGGTAAATGAAAAGTTAAGTCTGAGAGAGTTTTGATATGTGTTGCAGAAGCTAGATGGCCTCTCATCATACCAATTTATTTGCCACACATACTCAGGCTAGCCTGTGTTTTCCAGCTTTTCTTGCAGTTGTCTGCAGCCACATAACAAGGTTCTGATGAGAGGTATGTAGATAGAAGTGATAAGCACTACTTCTAGGTTTGGCCTGCAAAATCTCCCATGTCTGATCTTCCCTCTTTCCTCTTATATGCCAGCTGATTATGGATGGCCAGGGTGATCTTGGAAGATAAATTTGAAGAAGACAGAGCCCTTTTAGCTTTGGGCCCTTAATGTCAAGTGAGGTAGGGTACCCTTCCCCTTTCTACCTAATAAAAACAGGATACATATGAACTAGAAATAAACTTTTAGTACGTAAAACCACCTAGATTTGACATTGTTTCTATTACAATAGTTTAGCATACCTTAATTGCACATGTATCAAATTGGAATTACTGGATTTTCTTCTTCTTTAAACAATCTATCTTTGGATTCCAAAATATCATATCCTTATTTTTCCCTCATATCTTCAGCCATAACTTCTTGGTTGAATGAAAAATCCTACTATACTTTCTGAATTTCAACTACTGGAGTGCCACAGTATTCAATCATTGAACAAAAACTCCCTAAGTGAGCTCATATATTGCCAAAGCTTTAAATATCACCTATATGAGTTTGACTCCTGAATATTTATCTCAAGTTTTAATCTTTCTGCTAAACTCCAGATTCATATATTAACCTTTTATTAACCTTATCCACTTCGATGTTTGGTAGGCTTCTCAAAATAATATATTCCAAAAAATTAAAGATAAGAAGAAAACATATCTGTCCCTCCCTCCATCACTCCTACTCATATACCTACACCTGATCCACTACTCTCTGCTTCAGTAAGTAATACCACAATTCATCCACTAATTCAGGGAAAAACCTCAGGAGCTCTTCTTGATTTATGTTTCCCTCACATCATGTATCAACTCTTAGAAACTTGTGTTGCCTCATCCTTTAAAATTCATCCTGTAAATGAAACAGACATACACACCATACATGCCAGATAAATATATGGGACAGTATCAACACTCTAGAAAGTTTCCTTGGGCTCTTTCTTATTCAATCCTCCCGAAAAAATAATCATTATTTTGACTTTTATTACCTTTTGCATGTATTTATTTTTATGCATTTTAAACTTTATTGAGGTTTAAATTAATTGCACTAAACTGCATATATTTAAATTATACAATTTGATTAGATTTGACAAATATATATATAGACTGTGGAATTATCACCTCAACTAAGATAACAAATATTTGAATAACCAGTTTTGTCTGTTTTTTGACTCCAAATTAATAGACTCATGCAGTGTATACTTTTGGGGGGGCATCTGGTTTCTTTCATTCATTGTTATGTTTGTTAGATTCACACACATACCCCTTGCTGTGTCTAAGCTGTGTGGTATTCTACTGTGTGAATAAACCATGATGCATTTATACATTCTACCGTTGTGAAAAATTTAGATTGCTTTCTATAAATGGCTATTATGAGTAAAGTTGTAATTTACTTTCCTATATATGTCTTTTGGGGGGTGGACATATGAACTCAATTCTCCTGGGAATATACCTAAAAGTGAAATTTTTACATCATGGTTAGCTATATATTCAGTTGTATTGAAATTGACACATAGTTTCCCAATGTTATTTTAATAATTTACACACTCACCAGCAACCTACCAGTTACTCCACACCCTTGTCAGCATTTGATATTGTAATTATTTTAAATCCTATCCATTCTAAAGGTTGTGCAGTATTATTTCATTTTAGTATTAGTTTGCTTTTTCATGATAGTTAATGATGTTTACACCTTTTCATATGCTTATTAGTCTCTTGAACATCCATTCTTATGACGCATCTGTTATTAGTTTTTGGATCATTTTTAGTTGATGCTTTTGTTTATTTGTATAGATTTCTAGTATTTATTTATATAAAAGAAATGTAGAAAAATAAAAACTTGCTATCAAAAGGAAAAGGTAAATATTTTCTCCCATTCTGAGGGTTGTCTTTTGGTCTTCTTTATGGTTTCCTTTGCTGCGCAAAAGCTTTTAAGTTTCATTAGGTCCCATTTGTTTACTTTTGTTTTTATTTCCATTTCTCTAGGAGGTGGGTCAAAAAGGACCTTGCTGTGATTTATGTCATAGAGTGTTCTGCCTATGTTTTCCTCTAAGAGTTTGATAGTTTCTGGCCTTACATTTAGGTCTTTAATCCATTTTGAGCTTATTTTTGTGTATGGTGTTAGGGAGTGATCTAATCTCATACTTTTACATGTAGCTGTCCAGTTTTCCCAGCACCACTTATTGAATAGGCTGTCCTTTCTCCACTATACATTTCTGCCTCCTTTGTCATAGATAAGGTGACCATATGTGCGTGGGTTTATCTCTGGGCTTTCTATCCTGTTCCATTGATCTATCTTTCTGTTTTTGTGCCAGTACCATACCGTCTTGATAACTGTAGCTTTGTAGTATAGTCTGAAGTCTGGGAGCCTGATTCCTCCAGTTCCTTCTTTCGTTCTCAAGATTGCTTTGGCTATTCGGGGTCTTTTGTGTTTCCATACAAATTGCAAAATTTTTTGTTCTAGTTCTGTGAAAAATGCCAGTGGTAGTTTGATAGGGATTGCATTGAATCTATAGATTGCTTTGGGTAGTAGAATCATTTTCACAAGCAACTGACAAAGGATTAATCTCCAAAATTTATAAGCAGCTCATGCAGCTTAATAACAAAAAAACAAACAACCCAGTCCAAAAATGGGCAGAAGACCTAAGTAGACATTTCTCCAAAGAAGATATACAGAGTGCCAACAAACACATGAAAGAATGCTCAACATCACTAATCATTAGAGAAATGCAAATCAAAACTACAATGAGATATCATCTCACACCAGTCAGAATGGCCATCATCAAAAAATCTAGAAACAATAAATGCTGGAGAGGGTGTGGAGAAAAGGGAACCCTCTTACACTGTTGGTGGGAATGTAAATTGATACAGCCACTGTGGAGAACAGTATGGAGGTTCCTTAAAAAGCTACAAATAGAACTACCATATGACCCAGCAATCCCACTACTGGGCATATACCCTGAGAAAACCATAATTCAAAAAGAGTCATGTACCAAAATGTTCATTGCAGCTCTATTTACAATAGCCCAGAGGTGGAAACAACCTAAGTGTCCATCATCGGATGAATGGATAAAGAAGATGTGGCACATATATACAATGGAATATTACTCAGCCATAAAAAGAGATGAAATTGAGCTATTTGTAATGAGGTGGATAGACCTAGAGTCTGTCATACAGAGTGAAGTAAGTCAGAAAGAGAGAGACAAATACCGTATGCTAACACATATATATGGAATTAAAAAAAAAAAAATGTCATGAAAAACCTAGGGGTGAAACAGGAATAAAGACACAGACTTACTAGAGAATGGACTTGAGGCTATGGGGAGGGGGAAGGGTAAACGGTGACAAAGCGATAAAGAGGCATGGACATATATACACTACCAAACGTAAGGTAGTTAGCTAGTGGGAAGCAGCCGCATAGCACAGGGAGATCAGCTCAGTGCTTTGTGACCGCCTGGAGGGGTGGGATAGGGAGGGTGGGAGGGAGGGAGACGCAAGCGGGAAGAGATATGGGAATATATGTATATATATAACTGATTCATTTTGTTGTGAAGCTGAAACTAACATACCATTGTAAAGCAATTATACTCCAATAAAAAAAAAAAAGGAAAAAAAAAAGTCAAAAATTTAATAAATTATGCATATTCATACAGTGGGAAAACTATCAAGCAATAAAATTGAATGAACTAGAAAAAAAAAAAAAAAAGGAAAAGGTATTACTAATATACTACATGGTTATGCAATATTAATCATTAATAATAATAAAATATTAGTATTTTATTATTAATACATTAGTTTAACCCCACTTGTGATATAATGATATTGGAAAGTGGTAGAGTGACAAGTGATATGAAAAAAGGCTAAGTCATTATCTACCATAACAAATAAGTAATGCCTAAAATTGATGAATCCAAGTACACTTATGCTATTTAGCAATGTAAAGACTAAAATTAAGAACAACTGAAATAGTTACTTATGGGGAACAGGATGGGGTGGTACAAAGGGGTGAAATAGATAATCACATGTATTTGTTTTTACTTTGTAAAGATTATATTAAGGTTGTATGTTTTAATCTGCTTTAAAAATTCAATTATATAAAAAATAAGAACTAGTTATAAGAAAATAACTGATATTATTCTGGTTTAATGATTTAGAAATACAGCGTAAAAGTCCTCCAAGTAACATTTGATACCTGAGGAAAGACCCAAATGGTAGAGATGGGCTAGAACAAAAGCAATGATGAACAAAGATGAGAGGATTAGTGACTGGAATGTGCCTTCCTGAGTTCATGTTAAATAGTTAAATATGAAGGTAAATAGTTAATAGTTAAATAGTTAATATGAATGTAATCAGTACAGCCCAACTGAATCTTGTCACTTAGGTTTATTTCTGAAAAGTTCTTGATCTGATATAGTTATTTTTGTTGTTATTACTATTTTATTTTAAAAGTTCCAGTTGGATGGGCTTCCATAAGACATTAATCATTAAGAAGAGTTCATTTTACGATTCATAAAATTGTTACCAATTATTTTGAACTTTAGCTCATGTTTCTTAAAAAAAAATTAAGCTGTTAAGCTGAGAAAAAATAACTTCATCTTTTACTTATTTAATTTTACTATACAATTATATTTTGTTAAATCATGGAAACCTATTTCCTTTAGATAAATCAATATGTATAGTTATATATTCCACACTTACTCAGACTAAATTTATGGCTAGACATTCCATATATTTATGTGAGAATCCATGTCCTTCTTAAAGCACTAAATAATCTGCAAAAGAGTTTTTTTTTTTTTCTTCTGTAAACTTGCCTCATTGTAAATGATTTTATTCTAGGTAATTTTTTTTTCCAAATGTCTGGAGGTTACAATCTTACTTTTTGGAGATAATATATTGCTAGATCATTAATGTCACTTAACTGTTAAGAACAACAGAAATCTAATTACACCTGTCTATAGTGATACTTTACTTTGGCACCATAAATATCACTAATCACTTAGTGCTATCATAAATATCACTAAGCACTCCCTTGAATCCTAATATCTTGCAATTATTTTTTCCATTCCCAAATATATGTTCTTTAATGTGATCTAGATTATGTTCTAATTTAATTTGGTGATCTCAAAACCTGAAGAGAACACTAAAAATCTCATCAAGCTAATTCTATTAAGACTCAGCTTCTTTCCCTGATGCAACTTCCACCAAGGACCTACCACACAAATGATTAGGTCTCAGAAGGGAGCACAAGCCTACAGTTATTGCAAGGTTGTTGAACACACCAACCCTGGGGACATTCAAGTGAGAAAACTCAATTATAAACAGTTTCTTTGTCTATTTATCTTACACAAGTACTGAACTTGCTTAGAATTACAGAATCTTCATTCTTCCCTTAGGTGAAGAAACACAGGGATCGTGCTTAACTTCCTGTACTGCTTTCCATTCTATACTCTTCCTATACCAGATGGCTACTGACCAGATGACGAGGAGAAACATAAATCCCAATCTGTTATCATTGGGACTCATTTCAAGATAATGTCTCAGTAGTTAATGACTAGTAGTCAACACTAACTGTGCATTAGAACCACATGGGGGGCTTTTAAATTATATCACATCTTTTGCCGAAGCAAATACTTGAATAATTAAATAAGTTTGGGGATAGGGCTTCTATTCAGTATTGGTAGATTTTAGGCTGCAGTCAAGGGTGTGAACCATTTCAAAAACAGGTAAATTCCATTAGAATTAAGGGTCTCTCTTCAATACACTATCAAAACTAAATATATCCTACTTTTCATTCCTGTTTTCTTCCTCTCCACTCAATAAGCAAGGCTCTAGGATCATTCATGTTTTCTCACACTCTGTTCTTCACAATGTATGTAACTCTGTTCCTCTGTCCTGAGTTACTATAGTTCCCTTCCTCCCAAATTCTCTTGCTATTAACTCTGGAATTATTAGTCAATGAGCAGTAAACTATCCTCCACCATCAACTCCTTCTTTGACTATATTTTGCTTTAAATGAAGTATGGTTGCCCATGTGGACACCATTTTGTCCATTGCCACACTTCATTTGCTGTGAAGTGAGTTTCTTGATTACTGCAAAGCTTTGTAGAATAACATGATGGTGGATGAGGCTTTCTGTAGGTCCACGGACAGTAGTTTTGACAGAAGTACTGTATGCAGGGAAGGCAAATCTGTGTGCAGAGTGTTTATTCCAGTAAGAACAAAGCAGCACTGCCCCATCCTGCTGAAAGTGACCCAATGTAATCAACCAACCACTAGGTAACTGGTTGATTACCCCAGGAATGGTGCCATTTTTGGAACTCAGTGCTGATCTCTGCTGCTGGCAGACAGGTCACTTAGCAGTGACTGTTGCCAGGTTGGCTTGGTGAGTGAAACTCAATGTCACTGAGCCCACCCATGCATTTCCTCTATCTCTGTTACCATGGCCACTTTGCTCATAAGCCCATTGGACAATCACAGGAGAAGGTGGTGAAAGAGGCTGGAAAGATAAGAAGTAGCTACTCCAAACATGTTGGAAAGATAATTCCATGTCAGACATTTAGAAACAAATTTGACAAAAATTCAGTGGCTTTCCACCTCAGTGAAATTTCTAGATGTCCGTGGTGTGAGGCATGTCAATATATTATTTTGAAAGTGAAGGATAAGTGGCTGATTTATCCTACAAATAAAAAGAGGGGTATGATATCTCATGGGCCCTTTTGAATTTGGAGACAACATATTTCTTATTTGGGTATGCTTCACTGGCCCATTTCTTGAGTGACCCAAAAAGCTGGTAGTTTTCGGTGGGACCTGGAATAAGAGAAGTTTCTGCAACAGGTCCAGGATGCTGTTTCCAGATATTCTACCACTTGACGCCATTTGATCCAGAAGATTCAGTGATGCTTGAAGTGTCAGTGGCAAATGAGATGTTGTTTGGTGCCTCTGGCTGGCCTCTATAAATGAATCATAGTTCAGATCCTTAGGATTTTGGAGGAAAGCCCTGCCATCCTCTGTCAATACCTATTCTTTTTTGAGAAACACTTCTTGGATTGCTATTGGGCTTCAGTAGACGCTGGATGCTTAACTCTGGGCTACCAAGTTACCATGCAATGTGAACTTTCCATCACAAATTGGATGTTGTCTGATGTGCTAAGTTATTAAATTGAGTGTGCCCATCAGCTGTCCATTATCAAATGGAAGTATATTTATAATATTGGACTCAAGCAGACCATGAAGGCACATGTAAGTTACATGAGATAGTGGTTCAAGTGCCCATGGCCCCTATTTTGCTATATTATCTTGTCTGTCCAGCTAGTACCCATGGTCTCATAAGTTCTCTACAACAAGTTGACTGAAGAAAACAAAATTTAGATCCGGTTAATATGAAGACACCATCTGAAAGTGGACAGCTGCAGTCCTATAGCCCTCTTCTGGATCATCACTGAAGACAACAGTGATGGGAAATTCTTCCAGTGGGCTGAACTTTGAGTAGTGTACTTGGTTGTTCATTTTGCCTATAAGGGGACAGCAAGAACCATAAGTCTATATTGATCCATGAGCTATGGCCAATGATTTGGCTGGATAGTCAGGGACTTGGAAGGAACATCATTGGAAAACTGGTGACGAGGTGATCTGGAAAGAGATATGTGGATAGACCTGTCTGGATGGGCAAAGAAGGTGAAGGTATTTGTGTCCTATATAAATGCTCATCAAAGGATTTTAATAATCAGGTGGATATATATGGAGGGGGGCTTTAGCTAGGCAAGTCTGAAATCTTTATAGCAGGCTGTCAGAAAGGTAAGACTGAAAAATGTCTGGCAGGAGCTGACACTGACACTGATATAGTTCACAGGTGGGATTTCTTCTTCCTTGGGGAAACCTCAGTTCTGCTCTTAAGGCCTTTCAACTGATTGGATCAGGCCCACCCAGATTATCAAGGATAATTTCTTAAAGTCAACTAATTGTAGATGTTAATTACATCTACAAAATGCCTTCACAGCAATACCTAGATTAGCTGTGATATCTAGATTAGTGTGATACCTAGGTTGATTAACTGGGGATTATAGCCTAACCAAGTTGACACATAAAATTGACCATTAGAACTACCTTAAAATAAGTAAGGAAATGTGATGATTATTACAAAATTCATTTTTGGACTAATAGAGAAAAGTTAATCATTTGAAATTATCCTGCAACAATTACTTTTATATTGTACTGTAGCAATTTTGCAATAGTGATAAAAAGAAACTATACATTTAGAACATTCTACAAACTTTTATGTAAAAAAATGTCCACTAATTTAGAAAATTATGTGGGGAAAAAAGGTGGACAAAACTTATAGGGCACATACCAGCATAAAATTAAAGTAAATTGTATATTAAACTCTATGATTTTCATCGGGCCAAAAAATATGTTTTGTAGTACAATGTTGTACATAGGGATTTAGGAGGAATGATTTATTATGAGTCCCTTAACAGCCTTTTTTTCTTCTCCCGTGCTTCTTTAATTATTTTTCTTTTGAAGTAGTATAACATGAAAAAGAAAATTGATATTAAAAGTTGGCATATTATTCCATAACCCTAAAATAGCAATCACTTGATTTCTATTTATTACATTGCAGCTTTTTTTTTTCTGCATGCATCTATATTTTATGTAGTTGAAATTTTTTTTTTTTTTTGCTGTACGCGGGCCTCTCACTGTTGTGGCCTCTCCCATTGCGGAGCACAGGCTCCGGACGTGCAGGCTCAGTGGCCATGGCTCACGGGCCTAGCCGCTCCGCGGCATGTGGGATTTTCCCAGACCGGGGCACGAACCCGTGTCCCCTGCATCGGCAGGCGGACTCTCAACCACTGCGCCACCAGGGAAGCCCCTAGTTGAAATTTTATATCCCCCATCCTAATTATATCACAAGGCATATAATTGGAACAGCCTATCAGATGACTGGAGGAATGATAATGTTCTCAGTTTTGAATCATAGAAATAAATTACCAATAAAATGGTGACAGATTTATTCTTACAAGAAATAATGAAGGAAGGTGAATAAACAAAGAGATTTTTAGGCAGAAATGAAGTAAGTTGAAGAAGTTCACACTGGGACACTTTAAACTGTCTTAATCATCTTGTTAGAACTGGTGTGAAGGGAATTCCTCACCTAAGGAACACCATTAATATAGACTGTTGAGGGCTGGAGAAGTTGGAAGAAATAAAACATGTATTTGACTCAATTTTTTTCAGCAAATTACATTCTTTTGCTGAGGTAGCAAAATATATAACTATGGACAGATGAAAATAACATATCATACTTGTGACAGTTGTGTTATCTGGATGCCTGTATTCAAATTCTAATGCAAACACTTACGTAATAAATTATATTAGATAATACATGTTTTTCCAAAGGCCAGTTTTATTATCGGAACAATGGAATAATAAAAGTTTCTTATAATATCATTAATGCTTTATCTAAATCTTTTAAGGAAATTCACAGGGTAGGTCTAATTATTATTCTCATTACAGATTAGAAAGCCAGTAATCCCAGAGAGGATGAATAATGTGACCAAGTTTACAAAGTTTGTAAGTTGGGGTTTGAATACTGCCTATTTTGAGGGTCAAGCTCTTATCTACTATACTATATTACCCTTGACTATTATACTAAACTATATTATCCTTGACTATATGGTTGCTTGAGGGTCATATGCAGTAAATGAAATCATTTTATAAATAGTAAATTTCTGTAATATTAGTTATTTTCCACTGATACACAGTCTTAATGGTTATTATTTGAAAGGCTTACATAATATTTTTATTAGATTGGCATTTCAAAATTTAAATAGCCATAACATTACTATAGTCATTGTTTCATTTTCTAAAAATAAATCTACAGTTTTATATAGACAAAAACTGACAGTGTTGGTATGAAGTTTAACATTTAAACAAAAGTTTTCACAGAAATCTAACACATGCCTAAAAAGATTTTACAGTGGAGTTCTAGATGCAGGTCTAGACGATGTCAAGAAATGATGGATCTCATGATTCAAGACAGTGTTTTGGGTTTTAGTTAATTCTTAGGATTAAAAAAATTTGTTTTGTTTTAAAGTGAACCACTGCCCCAGTATGAAAATTTAATCTTCTCCTGAGACCAGGGCTTCTGAAATCATTCAACTCTTGAAGTGATTCAGTGAACTTGTACTGTCAGTGACTGAACCCTGCCACCAATGGTTTCAAAGTTCAAAACACAGAGGGTCCAAGAGTTTTCCACCTGAAGAGCACCGGCCCTTGTCTTTCCCTACTCTCTCATCTCCTATACCACCATCTGCCCTTCCTCAAATACTTCAGCCAGTGGCTTGGGTGGAGAAGCTGATATTTATAACTTCATAATTGGAAAAGAAAGGGTCTTCTTGTCAATTTCAATAATTAGCACCTCTAAGACAGGATGATCTGCCTGTGTATACACTCCAATAAGACTGTTCCTCCTCAACCAGTTTCCATCCCCCAAATGGCAGCTTTGGTAACTTCTTAACTGGCTTGGTCCTTTTTCAGAAACATCATTAAGCTCAGTCAGGGAACACCTTGGCTTCTAAGTTTCAGGCATTCACAACTTTTAAACAGTCTCTCACAGGTCTCATTTAGGTTGCCAATGACATTCTTTGAAAGGATAAAATATTCTGGACACAGAACAGAATCATTAGTTGTTCTTTCCTTTGTTTCACCATTTCTGCCATCAGGCCCCAAATTTTAACAAAATTGATCCTAACCCATCTCCCTTCTTTCCCACTCCATCCCTCCCACCCCAAATAATACGCCAATAATAGCCAACCACTACATACATGCTACACTGTAAAAATGCAGAGTTAACACTATTGGGAAGAAGGCTGTGGGTTGTGGAGATGCTCTTTGAAGATCTACAGTATTTTTTGCTCTCCCACATCCCATTCTGCAAGTTTTGTCCTTCACAGAAGGCCCTTTGCTTTTCTCAGCAAAGTTCAGAATGGGTTGCCTTGAAACACTGACCCTCCTTCCCCTCCACTAGGATGGGTGTGCAAACTATACAGCAAGGAACAGCTTTAAAGCACTTGGGCTGCTGTAGGGCACAGAAGATGTCAATGGACATCTTTTCAAGCCACCTTTATGGTGTCAAGACAAGTAGAACTCCTTCTTTCCCCACTTGAAGCCCACATTCAGATGTGACAGAGATTGGTACTCAGGGGAGTTAATTCTTGTCATCTTTTTTGTCATCATCCTCTGAGGGGTAGGAATGCCACGTCAGCCTTTCCTCATAGAAGGTTATGACAACCTGTGGGCACTTGACATTGGCTTCCTTGGCAGGGACCAGGTCAGCCTCATCAGAGTTTTTCCATTTCATCAGGAACACAAGTTCTCCACTGGAGTCTGTAGCTCCAATAATCCCCTCCGGTTCCAAACCCTGGGCAAAGCCTAGTGGATTTTCTGACTCTTCTTTCTTCTTCTTTGGTTTGCTCTCCTCCCCCTTATCTTCCAAATCAGGATCAGCTTTGCGCTTGCCTCCCTCTGATTTATGTCTCGTGTGTTGTTTTCTGACTGCAGCAATTCGGCAATGAGGTCGGGGCAGTCCAGGTTTTCTTCTGGCTCCCATGTGTTGTCCTCATCTGAGAACCCCGTCCACTTTAGGAGGTACTACACTTTGCTTTTTACCACCCAACAGTCGAGAACTTTTTCCACCACATATTCTTCTTCTAGCACCTCCTCCACTTCTTGTTTTGTTTTTCCCCATAGTGCCCGCCAGCTTTCTGGTATAAAGGGTGATGCTTTTCAGGGCAGCGTCCATGAGCCCGAGAAGAATTGGTGTCGCGCTACTGGCGTGTTTTGTCGGGCCAGCACGGGGGAGTGACAACCAGGAAAGCAACAAGCCGGTTGACCGTGGTTGAACCCCTCACTGAAGCGGCGTACCGCAGGCCCTGGCTAACAGCCTTCCCCCATTGTTTCATTTTTTTTGCTAGGTTTTTAGATATTTATCATTAGAGATTGTTTAATTATTATACATGTGTATTTATAAAAGCTTTAGTTCCTTTTGTTCTTTAGGTAAATTATTTCAAATCAATTTCAATATCAAAAAATAGAAATATGATTTTCCTTCATACATACTGCCAGACTATTCTCAAAAATAGCTACAAATATTTACATTACCTCCTGTGTTTAAATGTGCTGGCTTCATCTCATAAACATTGTATATTACATAATTTTTAATATATTAAAGAAGAGCTATATTCTAAGACTGCTTTGTTTTAATTTCCTTGATTATTACTGCATATTTAATTACATTATATGTTTATGGTATGTTTTGTCAGGTCATAGTTATGCAAATACACCTATGTCATTATAGATGTTAACCTCATATTTGAGGTTGAAATATTTGATGACAGTTGTTTCTTTTAATTTTCTTCTTTTTCATTTTGCAAAAAATTAAAGTTTTTATTTGTAGCTGCCAATACTTTTTGTGTAGTTCATTTAATTGCATCAAGTTAGAATATTATCACCAGTATGACAATTATTCCATTATTTTTTACAGTTAATTTGTTAGTCCACTTGGACTTTCTTACTTGTTATATTTTATAACCATGCAATTCATGATCCAATTTATCATGTATATTTATACCTTTCCAGATTGAGATATGTTATGGGAAACCATGCAAAATTTTCCTCCCCCTAAATGTGGACATTTGATACTCTTTCTTTTTATTGTACTACATTATACTATTTATTCTTGCTTGCTTTTTTTGCATTTACTTAATTTTACTGGCTTCAGATCAACACACTTAGTATGGTTTTAACATCCTCTCCCTGTTCTGCTTAAAACTGATCCTGGTTCTGCTTATTTGTACAAACTCAAAAATTTGGAGGCCTATTCAAATGGGAAAAGAGCCTAAAGAAATGGAATATGATGTTTACTTTCTCTTCCTTTATTGCTTTCATGGGAGGTATGTGAATTCATGAGTCCTTTGAGTGTTGGCAGCTGACAGAGGCCTGTGTTCTCTTGGCTCAGTAAGGTAAAGGATGGCTAACAAGGTGGAAAATGGCTGGAAGAAGAGAGCGGGATAAACTCACATTTGAATGAGAAACCAGAATACCTATATACTGATTTAGACAGCTTTAAGGAAAATGATTTTCAACTATTTTTAAATGACCCCAGAGTTTGAGAAATTGGACATTGTTCAAATTAACAATGTTTACTCTTTGAATGACAATTATGAAAATGAAAAGGCAAGCCACAGAACTGGAGAAAATATCTGAAATGCTAAATCTGACAAAGGACTTGCTTCTAGAATATAGAAAGTCTTCTTGTAGCTCAACAGTAAGAAAACAATCAACCACATTTGAAAATGGGCAAAATATCTAAGATACTTCACAAAAGAATATATATATATATATATATTCTTATATATATATATAGTTGTCCAATAAGCATCTGATAAAATGTTAGATATCACTAGATATCAGAGAAATGCAGATTAAAAGCACAATGAGGTACCATTACACACCCATGATAATGGAGGAAAGTGAAGAGTCTGACAGTACAAAGTGTTGAGGAGGATTTGGAGCAACTGGAAATCTCATACCCTGTTGATGACAATGTAAAATGGTATAATAATTTAAAAAGTTTACTTAGCAGCACCTTAAAATCTTAAACATATACCTAACTTTAGCCATTCACTTAAGTATTTACCAAAGATAATAAAAACTTCTGTTAATGCAAAGATAAGTTCATGAATGAACATAGCTGCTGTAAACAAAATAGCTCAAAGTTAGAAACAAATCAAATATCCATTAATGAAAAACTTACTTGCAATTTATTGTATCTCAGTAAAGTTGATTTAAAAATGTCCTAGAACACATTCTAGTTTGTTCTGAATTAAAGTGATGTGAGAGCCAAGCTTAACTCATATCCCAGCAAAAATGAAAAAGAAGGTGAACACTGTTTTCTTTTCCTCTGAGTTTCTCCTTTTAAAATACTTCATAATACAATGCCAAAGGTACATGTATAATAGTCTTCCTGCCTATATTTAGACCACATACATGACGAAATAAGTAAAAACTTGTCTAAATGCATTTGAGTCTTTGTTTGCCTGATTCAGTACTTGGACTCAGTTTGATCATATCCCAACATGTGGCTACGCAAGAAGCTCTAAAAACTCAATTCACATGTGAGATCATATCCATGCCCAAGCTACAAAGAGCTGAAATGACTGAAATGTCAATGTACCTACATCTGCATAACTTGTTTTCATGCACAGTGAGATTCCTATTAAATCCTTCTTCTAAAAGAAGTTAGATTTTGGCACAACAATTCCCTGCTGCTTTTTCATATGGCTCACTTTCCTTTACCATTATATTTGAAACTGCATCATTACGATTGCAGAACATGAACTTATGATATGTGATGATGCTTTGAGGTAGAAGCAACACAAATGAGAGTTGAAAGCCATAATACTTCCTTATCCTTATCTTCTGTTTGGGGGCTGAATATATTCTTTCTCTTTTCCCGTCCATTTGCATGTGGCTATAAAAGACCTCTGTGTTTTGGGCTTGGATCTTTATTTTTTTCTATTATAATTGGAAATACTATATTTTCATTTCTATTTCACTTCTAAGGCTTCTACTGCTGTAAAAATTCAATTCTGTGCTGAATCTTTTTTTTTTTTTTTTTTTTGCGGTACGCGGGCCTTTCACTGTTGTGGCCTCTCCCGTTGCAGAGCACAGACGCGCAGGCTCAGCAGCCATGGCTCATGGGCCCAGCCGCTCCGCAGCATGTGGGATCTTCCCAGACCGGGGCACGAACCCGTGTCTCCTGCATCGGCAGGTGGACTCTCAACCACTGCGCCACCAGGGAAGCCCTGTGCTGAATGTTTTAAAGAAATTATTTTATTCTGTACTAAAAGCTACCTTACTATTTTCATTTTTTTAAAAAAGATAACCAACATTTAGAGAGGTGAACGTCCCAGAACAATGTTACACAAGAAGAATGGTTTTAGAGCTGGGATACAAATCAAGTTCATGTTATGCAAAGTTCAAACAGGCTTTCAACGACTAAGGCTTCATTGCCTCAGAGAGTGACCCACTGAAATGGTTTTTCCCAACTTCTCCTTCTCAGTTGCTCAGATGAGACTTCCTTTTCAGTCTAATGATACATGTTCTTATTTCTGCAACAACAGTATATCCAAATACATGTCTGAAATTTTGTTAATGAGAGGCTATATAACATAGCTGTAAAGAGTATGGGTCAGGTCAGGAGCAGAGAGACCTGGGGTGAGTCCCATCTCCCACACTAGCAAATTAATTCACTAGAGGTAGTACAATTGGCTTGTCTAGTTTCCACCATAATTCTCTATTTCCTTCCACCTCGTATTTACTTATTTCCCATATGTATTTCTCTTACTTTCTTCCAAGGACAACAACTTCTAGACCTTTAGACACTTGACCTTGGAGCTAATGAAATATTCGTTGATTATATTAATTCTAATTTACCTATAATAATGGGTATCATTTACAGAGTACTTGCAATTTGCCAGGCTCTGTGCTCAGCACATGTTCTTCAATATTTGGTATCATCCTACCAAACACTTTAACAGGCAGGTACAATTATCATTCTCATTTTTTAGATGAGGAAACTCAGGCCTCAATACATTAGTTTTTCCAAGGTCTCACAGCTTCTATGTGGTGGGGTCTATATTTAACTTGAGATCCTCTGAGTCTTCATTTTTAATGACTACAAACTACACAATGCTCAATGTTCTCATTTATATGTTATGTTCTACAAAAGCTTGGATTTACAGTCTGGGATAGTTCTATTTATTTTTAGATTCTATACTTAAGGTTTTATCATTCAAATATTCTGGCAGTTCAGCTAGTGAGAGAACAGAGCTCTGTTTGAACATTTAGGATGATACAGAGAAGGCCATTTTACTTAGGGGAAGCCTTGGAATTCTTCCAGGTATTTATCACCTTTTGCTGACCTACAGAAGAAAAGTGACTAATTCAGTTACCTACATTTTTTACCCTTGTCTGATTTGCTTGCTGAAATTTAGAGCTAGTCCATTCTGATAGCAAGACAGGCCATACATAGCAAAATCGATTTTCAAATAGTATTCTCCTGTTTGGCTAATATTGTAACTATTTGATTCAATGAAAAAACTAAGTACATAATGTTCTAGGAGGTTGAAAATATAATTAATATACATATGGCTAAACAAAAATTATTAAGTACACCCTAATGTATTTTCTTCATTTGTCACTTGACATTTACAAGGGTCAGATAAGTGCACTGATGTTGCCATTTCCATGTTTTCCTCCAATATTACACATAGATTTCAGAAACTGAATTCATAATATTTATCTGTAACAGACATTAAAAAAGAAATCCTTTAAGAACTCTCTTTTCAGGAGAGTTAGTAACTATTTTATCTTATTTAAATGCAAGTTACATGTCTGAAAGCACCACCAATATGAAGCAGATTTAACTTCACTGACATTACAGGTCACCTACAGACATTCAGTTTTGTGTGTAAAAGCTAAAGATGAGATAATTCATTCAAAGGTGTATGTTTGGAAAAGGGCCCAGGTGAGATGCCTTTTAAATTAAACATTTGGCAAATTTCCTTAGATAAATGGAAAATGTAATTTTGGAAGTTTGGTTTGGTGGATTTTAACAGCTGCACTATAAACTGTAATTGCAATTTAAACAACTTTTGATGCCACTCTAGAAAGATCTTAACCTATTTAACCTGCCACCCCTCAGTGCTTGCAAGTAAGACACAGATATAATTTTAAGAACTGCTGGAGAATTTTCCCCAATTATTATTTGACTCCACAGTCATTGTTACATGTAACTCACTCAAAAGTTAACTATGATCCATAGGTCTGTGAAAAAAAAAAACAACTTAATACTTGAATGTATGAGTCTAAATTCCAAAGGTACTTATAGAAGAAAAAGCAAATAAATATATTTGATCACTAAAAAGTTAATCTTTTCAGACTAATATTCTATGCCTATTGTTTAGAAACTCTGAAGGCAGCATGTATTTTCGGGATCAATTTTGTCTACATGAAAATAGTATGTTATTCAGTAGTATTATATGAGTTATAACTTTTGGAAAAATAAAGTTTGTAATAATTATATTTCTTTTTCATTAGGAAATTAAAAAGCATTCTTTTGGAAAGAATACAGTAAATCTCATTCAAAAGTGTGAAAGCCAAAATAAACATAAATAATGCATGCCAATTTTTAAACTATACCATAAATAACATTTCAAATGTGTCAAAAAATCATAGACATAGAAATTTTAAAACACATATTGGATTACTCAGTGGGATAGGAAAATATAAAAGTAGTAGGCCCTTATGCCGTTATTTGGCAGTTTGCGTAATCTCAAAATTTTTAACTATCTTAATAACTTAAATTATACTATTACAGTCTCTTTTCTTCTGTTAACTTTACTTGAGGTTATATTTTTCCTTAAAAAAAAAACTTGGCCATATGTAGATAGCAGAGTGTTTATCTTTTGAAAAATTATTTTTTTTCAAAAGAAAAATACTTTGGTCACATTTTCCAAAACATTGAGTTTTATGCTAGTTTGAGGTATGCTCCATCCGAATTACAATAGATAATTAGTGTGGAATACTGAGCTAAAACTGTTTGGAAAAAATACAAATATAATGAATACCAAAGAAATTCAGTAAATTTTTTCTGTCATAAAGAAATATATAACAAATAAATTCATTATTTAATAGATGTTTTTTGAGCCAAATATTAACACCCAATATAAAGTTGTCTTGTTTGATAATGAATTTACATTTCTAAGTGGATGATACATATAATAAAATAATGTTCAACAAAATCGTTTTCCTTTCTTATTTAAAATTTCTAATGTTTAAAATTAAAGTATCATGCATATTTTCTTCAATCTTCATTTATACTTATAATGTTTTCCTTAGATAAGTAAAGACTAATGAGTGAAATTTTAGAAAAGACACTGAAAATCTTTACTGTATTGTTATATACCTTCAATAGTTACTTAGTGCGAGCACATACAATTAATATGCTTTGTTACAAAAATGTCAAAATGGGACATGCTTCATAATAATAATGACTTTCATTTTACCATGATTGTCTACATTATCCTTTTCATTATTTATTTTAAAAATAAAAAGTCTAACATTTGCATTAAACTTTAGTGTTTTAAGTGTTTCCACAAAAGTTATTACTTTATTTACATTATTATAATACTTTCACTAGTAATTCTTATCTTGGTTTAACACATGGGGAAATTGAGTCTCAAAAATTTCATTCAAATATTAGTAAAAATGATCTGGAACTAAAATTTTGACCATCCAACTTCAATTCCTTGATCTCTTTTATTATTCCACTGAAGGGTGGCAGAATATGTCACCCCAAAATACATCACTCTGGCATGAAGATTATTTTGATTTAAAGGCACTTGAAAAGCAGCAGGTGCAAGAAAAGCACTCTGACCCCCCTTTTTCTTCTTGAGAGCAGGAAATAAAACTCCCATGTGAAATATGTCCTCCCTGTACCAGAAGGAAAGAAATATTCTTATTACCAGAGACAGGGAGTCCAGGCTGAGGGAATTCTGTACATACATTATTAAAATGACTTTTATCTTCCTTTCGTCTCTACATATATTTTACTTCTCCACAATTGCTTCTCTTTGTTCAGCTTCATATATAGCACTTAGGTTTTGCCAATCCTTTGGGAGACTCCCAGGCCTCATAAAACTTATAAGAAATAAAATTGAATGCTTTTCTTTTGTTAATCTGTCTTTTGTTACAGATCCCCAGCTGAAACCTAAGATGGGTAGAGGAAATATTTTTTCTTCCCCTACACAACTCAAGACATCTTTTCAAAAGATGCTTACTCAATTGATTATTCTCCCTGATTAGATCTCTTTAGAAGACCAATAAAACCATAAACAGAGTTTAAATTGAATTAGTTCTGTGTATGGAAGAGGGATTTAGATAATTAAAGTTAATAAATTATGACAGGCAAAAATAAACACAAGCACATACAATTTCACTAGTGCCACTAAGGACCATATTAGCTATCTGACAAAAGTCACATATGCATATTACATACGTAAATAGGTAAAATGACAGCACAATATAAATGAATCATGCCACTTAAATCTTAAGTCCCATGAATGCAATTATTCCTTAAAGGGAGAAATAATTTTAGTTTAGGAAAGCAGGAAACAATGACTTACAGAAAAATAGAGAAAGAAACCCAAATATTCTTCACAACTCAAAGCTCTCAGCTTGTGTAGGGACTTAAGTTTAAGCCTGGTGCTGACTCTCTGGTGCACTCTGAAGGGATGAGCCAAACCCTTAGAGATGTTACATTTTTGACATTTCATTAGCTACAGAGCTTTCCTTTTTTTTCAGTAGAGCCAAGTAAGCCTTACAGATCCCATGACTCTTTTCAAAGTGAGTCAGAGGTGGCACAGGTGCCTTAGTCAAATAATTCCCTTGCCAATAACATAACTTCTAATTAGATGTGGCATAACAATTTCTCATGGAATATAGAAAAGACTGAACCATGTTTTTTCTCCCAGAATTAGATGAAAATTAAAAGTTTTTGAAGTTTATTTCAAGACAAGGGATTACCTTTTTTCAGCCCCTTTGTGCCATTTATCTTTGCCTACTGCAGCTGCATTGGAGGCTTACCTGGTGGTGCCATGGAATGTTCCCATAAATCTTAAGGTTCTGTGACCTTTTCCATACTCAATGAGATCTTGTGCTGAGTTCACTTAGAACTCCAGAGAATATAAAATTAATCTTTTTTAGATACTTATCAGTGAGTGTGCCAAACAGGGCCCTTAGAGACTAAGAGCCTCCCTGGACCACTTCCAATTATTAATGGTCCCTGGTAATTTGAAAGAAAATGAAGTGTGAAAACAAAGTTACAAAAATTTTAATATTTTATATTTAACTAACATGTAGTTAAACATAAACATACAAAATACAATGACTTAAATATAACCACATTACATTTGAGGTTCTTCTTGAATATGAGACTTAGGTCAAATGGCCTTTCTGGTCTCTCAATAAATTAGCCTTGATATGAAACTCCTAAAATACTCAAGGGTATGGAAAACCACAAAGTGTAGCTCCCATAAATGAGTATTTTTTTAAAAGAACACTCATTTAAATTCAGGTAGTACAGTGTGAAACTAACAGCAGAAACTCTGTAGTCAGAGTCAGAGTGACGAACGTGATTATTGGCTCTGCTACTTACTAGCTGTGTGAACTTGTGTTTTGTTTCCTCTCTTGTATAATGGAAATAATATTACTTATTTCATAAGGTTAATGATTTAATATTCACAAAGTGCTTAGTAGAATTCCTTGGCATATATATTTGTTGTTGTTGTTAAATAAATAAAACAAAAAAGGTAGCATTGTATATTATGTTCATCAGTGTCTATATTAAACACTCCCAAAGTTTCAGTGGCTCAAGTTAATGTGATTTATTTATCACAGTCCCATGTGAGTTTGGAGGCTCTACTGAAAAATCCTATTCTGTAGTTAAACAGGGACCCAGCCTAATTAATTTTGTGGGTCTCTCATCCTTACGTAAGTCCCAGGTATCTTCTGCATCAACTGGCCAACAGGTAAATGAAAAGAGTGTGTAGAGTTTGGCTTAGGATGTTTTATGAGAGGTGCATAATTTTACCCACGTTCCACCAGCCAGTCCTGAATGACATGGCCCTGACCAAGAAGAACAAAGGCTGCAAACTGTAGTCTTTCTGTATACCCAGGACAAGGAAACAGGGTTGATTTTCATCTGATGAACCAGGAACATACATGATAATGGTCACATTAAGATTCTATCTACCTTAAAAGAGCTTGAAAAAACAGCACAATGGGACTTAACATTCATAAGGAATCTCAATTGAATTGGTGGCTTCCACATTCTTTTTTTTTTTCCAATAAAGATGTGGAAGTCAGTCATATAAAGATGGATAAGAGTGGCAATTATTTATCCTTTAAATCCACTGGAAATTATTGTTAGGTTGACCATGTAAAATGAACTATATCTAGTGTATTTTTGAAATCTGTTTTTCCTTTGGACAGACCTAGTTCCTTTCCTTTCCCCTCTGTTTGTTTTATGACCCTAAAAACCAATTTTCTCTAAAGGTCATTTTACCTCTAAATATTTCTTAAATCCATCTACTTCTTTCCACCTATTTGGCATAACTTGAGATCAAATTATCATTTTTCTTGCCTGGACCATTGCATTGACTTCTGAACTGATCACCTCACATCTACCTTTGTCTGCTTCCAATTTATTTACTGCAGCCATTTGATTTTTATCTCCTAAATCTTTTTACAATCGGTCCATTTCTTTAAGTCAGCTCCACAAAAGCTAATCTAACTGACTCACGTTTCCTTCTGTGCCGTTCTCTTACCTGCTCTCCACCATACAAATCATCCTTCATTTCCAGGACATGCTGAAATGCTTCCTGTCCTAGGGCTTTAGCAAATGCTGTTCCTTATGTCCAAAGGTTCTTCTCCATACATTTTTAGGTAATTCCTACCATGTGTCAGATCTGAGAGATTGCTTCTTCAAAGATGCAGTGACCTGCACAACTACATATTATTTTGTTTACTTTCTCATGGCACCTTTAATTCTTGTTCATAGAACTTTCTTATAATTGTAATTAAATAATAAGTGGTGCACTTAGATATATAATATCTGTCTCCTTTACTAAAATGTTGCCTATGAGATTGTGTTGATCAGAACACCATCTCTAGCACCTGACAATATGCATTACAAAGAGGAGACACTTAATTTTTATTGAACAAATGTGGCTCATTTTAATTCTGCATCACCAAATAATTTCATTCATTATCAATTTATGCTTGATTTCTTACAATATACCAAGGACTGTACTGCATACTATAGATTCAAATTTAACTGAACGGCCCTATGGTCTTCGAGTTGCTGATAATTCAGTGGTGGGGCCAAAAAAGTAAATGAAAGATAATAAAATGTAACAAGAAGTATTTGGATACAAATTTCATGAGGAAACAAATGAACATACATAATTTTTCTTTTTTAATGAGGGAATTTTCAAGAAAAGGTAATATTATGGCATTCTGTCCTTTGTCACCTCAAATTTTGGTATCTACCAAATTGGAGAGGGCTAGTATATGCACAAAGCCCTGTGAACTTAACTTCTAAAGGCATTACTGATTGATGAAAGGAGTCTCCTTTCTCTGAGCAAAGAAGAGTTCTATCTTGATGAAGACTTCACTGATTGCAAGGAAAAGAAACAAACTCAAACTGAGTAACTGAGAAATTCATTGTAGAGGTACCATGGACAGAACAATTATTTAGGTAGGTAATAAATATAATGGTAAAAAAATTTGACCCCATGCTTTACTCATACATTGAATTAAGTGTCATGCAAATATCATTTCAAATCAACTAGGTTTCCATAAAGGTGACAACCAAAAATTCTCAAGAAAGACAATTCTGAGCTATAATGTATCCTATTTGTCTTCATGAACTGCTCTATCTTATTGTTTTTATATCTAATCTTTTAATTGTAAAACCTCTCATCCAATGATTTTCTTCATTATTTGATATTCCAAATTTACCAGGACTGACTCTTCATTGTGAATTCTGTCTTAAGAGTCTTACATTCCCAGTTTTATATACTAAACAAGATAGAAAAGTTTTAATTATTGCATTTTATGTTTGCATAAGGATTACTGTTGATGATTCTAGAGTCTACATTCATATTTTATTTATTCATTCTATTAATTTTATGTATTCATTTTATTTACTCTCTCATTTATTTATTCTTTACATAGTACCTGCTATGTACTAGGCACTGATTTACTGGAGATATAACAGAGAAAAATACTGTTTAATGTCCGTGACCCAGATAACTCTGCCATTGTCAGTGCTATTCAAAGTATCCCCTAATTGAAAATATGAAGAGAAAACTTAGAATTACCAATGATTTAAAGTGAAAAACAAGTGAAACAGCATGATATATGGGAACCAAACATTTGAAACAGAAGAACTTACCAACAAATAATATACTCACTGAAGGAAAGACCAAATCACTCAAGTGAATAAAATAAGTATCTTGGAAGTTACTTTGAGAGGATAATACATCCATTAAAAAACATAAGATGCCCTCCACTTTTGGTACTACAGGAAATCAGATAAGCTGAAAACACTCTAGCTACAACACCGTAAGACATTCTCCATAAAATATTAAAAACATGCTGATATTGTATAGCTGAGCTGTCAGGGCAGTAAGGAAAGTTCATAGGTTTTCTCCAAAAGGGAGAAAACAAAAAATCAGAGTGGTTAAGCATGTGCTGAAGCTTTGATAGTGGTGGTGGCAGAAGTGACAATATGCGGAAAGGTTGGAAGAGGTTGCTAATCTCTTTAAACAAAGGGACTTTTTACCTTTAAATTTTTATTTTGACATAATTTCAGAATCATAGAAAGGTTGTGAGAATAGTACACATAATTCCCAAACACCCTTCTTTGAGATTCTCAAATTGTTGAAATTTACTTACCTATAATTTTCATTTCTTCAACAGTTCTTTCTCTTTTTCTGCACCCATTTTAGATGTGTGATTTGAGGATTATTTACTGAAATTAATTGAAAAAGTAATGAACAAATTGTAAACTAACAAAAATCAAGTAAAACACAACAAGAAAAGACGAAGAAAGAATTAGGAAATACCCTAAGTTCCAATATGTATATTATGTATACACAATTCTCAATTCATTTATCTCAAATTTCCTCCTGAAAAGACATATATTTTGAATGAAGAGATTGTCACTTTGGAACCAAGTAGCCAAAGTTTTAAACACATGGATATCTGATAACACAGAGCATTACTCCATCTCAGAATTATGGGAAGCAATTTCATGAAATATTAGTTTTACATATGTCTGTGACTGTTAAACAGCATTAAATGTTTCACTTTGTGCATACCTACAGAGCCATTTCTAATATCTTTGGGGTACAATAAGAGTGAAATACAATCACTAATGTAATATTAAGAAAGAAATATGATCTCTACTTAATTATTAACCTAGGAAAAAATGATTGACTATACAAGGTAAGAAATCCCTGCTCAAATTTTACATTTGATTTAATTTGCATCAATGTTTCCACTAGTTTAAAAACATTTATCAGGTTATAAACATCTCTTGGGACCTACCCTATGGAACAACATGTCTTCTGAAATTGTTCTCTGTGATTAGTTGCTTCTTATACAGAATTCATGCTGACATAATTCCCTTAAAAAAATGTCTCTATAAACATAAAGATTAGTTTAGCAAGAATAGCTATTTGCTTTTCTTCACTCATCTGCATATGAATATATTTTTCATTTTTGTCTATTGTTTATATACACCTGAAAATTTATTACAGTCTTTTTGATTCACTTGTTACCTACAAACTAAGTTACCTAGAGGATTCTAGCCACCATTTTATGCTACTTTATATTCATAATTTATTTGACTCTCTCTAGGTGATGAGTCCAAAAATAATTGAAAACATGTTTCTAATACTGCTCTACTTAAATCCAAAACAGTAAAGTAGAAGTTTGGAATTATAGTTCTAAGAGCAATGTTTCTGTGTTTGGTGTTCTGGAGCTGGGTCTATGCTGGTAATGCTAACAGAAGAGTGCAATTAATTATTCAAGTGGTTTCCAAAACTGAGTATGTGTTATATTATGAAAGTAAATTTCAATAACACTTGCATTCATTAGAAAAACATTAAAAATATTCATTCAATTCATTTTACCTAGAAATACACTATCTGAATTTCAACATCATACTAATATTGCAGTTAGGCCTGTAAATTCTTCAAATACATAGCTGCAATTTTCTGAGACTAAATTCTATCTGAAGAGCAGACACCAATTTTCCTTTTTTCTTGGCTATATAGTACACAATAACTGCAGATATCCTTCAGTGATACAGAATATCCTAGCTTGAATAAAACATTTTAAATGCTCTATCAGAAGACATTAATGTCAAAAGTATATATTTTAAGTATAAAAGCAATTTCCAGAAAGCCCCTTTTATCAGTTTCCTATGGCTGCTATAACAAATTACCACAAATGGTGGCTTAAAACAAGGGGAATTTGTTATGTCGCCATTCTGAAGTCTAAAGTCAGTATCACTGGGCCAAAATCAAGGTGTCAGTAGGGCTGTACTACTGGAAGCTTTAGGGGAGAATCTCTCCCTTACCTCAACTAGCTTCTGGTGGCTACCACATTCCTTGGCTTGTGGTCCCATCTCTCAAATTTCAGCCTCTGTTGTCACATTGCCTTATCTTCCATCTGTCAAATCTTTCTCTGCCTCCCTCTTATAAACAGACATGTGATTGTATTTAAGGTCTACTAGGCTAATCCAGGATAATCTCCCCATCTGAAGATACTTAATTTATCACATCTGCAAAGTGTCTATTTGTCAGTAAAAGTAAGGGTCACAGGTTTCAGGCATTAGGATATAGCTATCTTTGGGGGGCCATTTTTCAGCCTACCACATCCCTTTATAGCAACCTTCATATTTTCGAAGTCTAATTCCTCATACATATATGGTGATTAAAGTACTTATTTAACTCAAAGCTTCTTAGTGAATTTTGAGTCATAATGTAATTTCCCAGGATCTAGAGCTATGCTAAGTGATACTCTTCTAGGAGTTTTAAATAAAGTTTAAGCTACAGTGCCTAACTCTTCTTCAGGTATCTTTGTGTCTGAGAATGGTTTCTTCTAGCATCTCTGTCTGAGAACAGTACCATCTATTCTCCTAAACCAGACACCTAAGACATCCCCCTCCTTCACTGCCCTCTCCTGTGCCCCAACCCAAATTCCAATCCACCATTTGTCCTGGATGACCTTGACTCTAAATATCTTTCAGATTTTCCCATTTTTCTCTTTCTGCTTTTGCTACTCTGTCTCATTTGATCACTAACACTTGCCTGAGGTTTGGCAATAGCTTCTTTATTGGTCTCAATGTACTATCTATTGTCCTCAATCCACTCTTAACCCTGCAGTTAGAATTACCTTTTCAAAGCACAAAGATGATTTTGAATGAAAAATAAATCCATCCTCTGATTTTGGGATGAAGGTCAAAATTTTTAACATGGTCAAAAAGACTACTTCTGAAATTTGGCTAGTACCACTCTCAGGTTTCTGCAATTCAGTCCATAGCTTTGGGCTGGGGGAACTCTTCCCTGACCACAAGGAAGGCAAAGCCCCAGGGCACCTATGAGCTCAGCTAAAACTTTTAAATTTGAACAGAATGAAGTCTTCACGCTCTGATTTAAAAACACTCTGGTTTGGGCTTCCCTGGTGGCGCAGTGGTTGAGAGTCCGCCTGCCGATGCAGGGGACATGGGTTCATGCCCCAGTCCGGGAAGATCCCACATGCCGCGGAGCGGCTGGGCCCGTGAGCCATGGCCGCTGAGCCTGTGCGTCCGGAGCCTGTGCTCCGCAAAGGGAGAGGCCACAACAGTGAGAGGCCCACGTACCGCAAAACAAACAAACAAACAAAAAACAGAGACAACAAACAGTCACAGAAGGTAGTGGAAATGCTAGAAAAGAGTAGTAAAGATGGACTCTTGAGTCAGAGAGAAGAGAAGATCACCTTGTGTTTCCAACTTTGCTCTTCCAGAACAGCAAGCTCTACTACTCTTTAGGCACTTGGGTTCTATAAGATCTTGCTGAACTTAAAATACTAAAAGTTCCCTCTATTTTTACCATCTTTTTTCATTTACACTGAAACTTGAATGGGTGTTTATTAAAACCAAAATAGCAGTGGATTGGCCAAAAGATTAGAGTTAGAAAAGACAGAATATCTGTGGTAAAGTACATGGATTTATTGAGAACAAAATCTTTTTTATAAGGTAAATAGAACTCAATTTCCCATTATACATGTCTAAATAACACTAAAATAAGAAAACATTAAGATAAAGGAGTTAGAAACCATCTTACAAAGTAATTGTAGGAGTGATTGACAAATGCTTAAAATTTTTTTTTTGTACATGTGTACTTTCTCAGAGAACATTGGAAACATTCAGTAAATATTGTTTTTGTTAACACGATGATGCTGATAATTACGTGTTTCCTGAATTTAGATAATTTAATTGATCAGGGCAGGATACTAATGAGGTTATAGCTACAGATCTTATAGTTAGCTCAGTTCCATTTAAGTGCCCACAGCTTGACTTCTCACCTCAGTAAGTCACCACTGCTGTGTATCATTAACTGAAATAGCAACTAAAGTGTGAGATTACATCTGTAAAATGACTACTTCAGAAAAAAATTATTCAAATCGTATACTTTACTTATTATGGGTCACTAGTTTCATCTTTGTGTATGAAAACTAGGATACTTTATATCTTTGATGATGAGACAGAGAAAAACAGCCTTTCTGTTTTTTTTTGTTGTTGTTGTTCTCTGTGCAGTCATATAAAAGACTCCTTTTTAAAATTATCCTGAAACATAAATTAATCCTTGTTTAAAATTCCAAAGACTAATTTCTATTCTGCAAGAATTACATCAACCATTTTAATTGTTTTGATTATCTGACAGAGCTTTTCCATATAATTGCAACAAGAAGAGACATCAGCTAACAAAGTTGCTCACACAGTTAGAATAATTATCTTAATGTTATAAACTTATAGCAGATCCAGTGGAAATTATTAATGGCAGCAGTCAAATATTATATAAGTAAAATTAGATTTTTACGTCCACTGATTTGATTTGTGTTAATTTTGTATATTAAGGTGA
This sequence comes from Aethalodelphis obliquidens, assembly GCF_003676395.1. Taxonomy (NCBI): domain Eukaryota; kingdom Metazoa; phylum Chordata; class Mammalia; order Artiodactyla; family Delphinidae; genus Aethalodelphis; species Aethalodelphis obliquidens. The sequence goes on along the minus strand of NW_020837948.1, from coordinate 50,043,772 downwards.
AGGAAAGTAACAGAAAAGAGCAGAAATTATAATGAATTATAGAATCAGAATCTAGTAAACAAAGAGCCGCTGGTTACATGGAAGAAACTGGAACTTTATACTCTTCAGAAATAAATCTTAATGAAAGGTTAATCTCAGGACACTTTCTGAATTCCTCATAAGACAGCTGTAGTTGATTCATCGGGGCTTTACCTAATGCTGGTCTCAGAGATCTTCACCAATATTTTGTGTCAATTTGAATATATTATGCATAGGTCAAATTCTCAGGTGTTACCTGCAGTTGCTTATGTGAATTAATCCCTTTTCCTACTTAATGAGTTTAGAAAGATACCCACATTGTTATACTGTATAAGGTACTCTTAAGTATGTTATTTATATATTTAAATTAATTATCTGAATAAAGGCTGCAGAGATCAGCAACATGCCCGAAGTGTGATACAGCTAGTAAGCTGTGTACCAGAATTTAGGTTTAGACCTTAGGATAATGACTTCTGAACCCCATTGTAAACTACTTGCTGTTTTTTATGTATATATTTATATACCTATATTTTACAAATATTAAACATAGATATCATCTAGAAAGTGCTATAAGATGGAAAACTCTGACTGCCATAACTAAAATGTTCAGATAATTCAATCTTTAATAAACCAACTCTAGCATTATTGTTAAAATGGTTATTTAAATATAGTATATTAGCTTAACATTAGAATAAAGTTTATTTCAAAGTTTTGTGTAGCATAAATTATGACTTCATAAAACTATTTGATTTGTTTAAACTTTAATTATTTCCCTTAGATGTTTTCCTCTCTTCCTTTTTCTCTTCCATATACATATAAACAGGTGTAGATATTATATATTATACACATTATTTAGTTTCATCAAAACATAGGTATAAATGTAGACAGTATCTATTAAGATTTTTATCAAGCAAGTATGCTTGCTCTGAGGAAACTTTTTTTTTTAGCTTACTATGCCAATATAAGTTTTCTAAAGCAAAAATTGTGCACTTAGATGTCAAGCCATTGTGAAACACATTGAACTGTGAGTTCCAACTGCTGCTGCATTCCAATCTTAGTGAGCCAGGCTTGAAAGCAGAGAACATCTTACAGATCTCCTTTGATATCTGAACTAAAACATTTTTTTCCAAACAGTGGGTAATAAATTTAGCAGCATTTAGACAGAAAAAAAAAGCTGTTTCTAAAGTAATTACTCTTTCCCAAAATCTGAGGTAAGAAACTGAAGAAATTCATCCGTCCAGTAGGTAGCATTTTGAGATACCACTTTTCCATACTATTACATTTGTATGTACTTCTACATTATTAGCACAAATTTAAATGCCATGTATTCTTTCTGCAAGAATGGGCAATGCCAATACTTTTACTGAATGATACCTACAGGTCAAGGCTGTTTTAAGGGTGATTTTATATATATATGTATATATATATATACACACACACACACACACACACACACATATACATATATATATATAAAACATTATTAATTTAATCATTACACAGCCATACTGAAATGTGTCTTAGACCATTCAGTCTGCTATAATACGGGGACAAATCTCATTTATGAGGGCTCCACCCTCATAACTTACAAACCTCCCAAAGACTGCACCTACTAATACCATCATCACCTTATCACCTTTGGGGGTTAGGATTTCAACATGTGAATTGAAATTCACATGAGGGACACAAACAGTCAGACCATAGCATGTACTATTTTCATACATTTTCAGGTGAATAAATTGAGGGATAGCAAGATTAAACAAGAGGTCCAGCATTACACAGTTAGTATGTGCTCTTTAAAAACAGGTGGGCTTACAATAGAGTGTGGCTTCTAAAATTTATTTCTGAAAACTCCTCATGATATTGAGGCATAAAGATGTAGATTCAAGGAAGATTGTCACCTTTTAAGAAAAAAATTGCACTAAAATTTTATTTTAATTTAAATAAAACTTAAAATTTTATTGAAAATTATTATTAAGTAATATATGTTTGGTATACAAATTAATCCACTGATAGGAAAAATCAGAAGTCTCTCTTTCCATTCTGACTCTAATAGTACAATTCTACATCTCAAATCCAATTATTTGATAAAACAGAAAAAAAATCCTTACTTTGCCTTATATTTGACACAATTTTTTAAAGTTTTATTGTTTTGCATAGTTTTTTAGATAAACTGTGTTTTTTTGGTTATGCTCTAGTTTTAATTTTTTGATGGCCTTATTCTATCACTTTCTTACTTTACATCACACTGTCCAAAGTAAACTTGTTCATTTTTTATTTTTGTCAGCCATCATACAAAATTCTTGAACATCATTCTGATTTATCAGAGTAGTTTAGAAACTCACCTCAAAATGAATCACTGTGCGCATAGGATATCAGCTATAGGATTGGCTAATCAGCCAGTACAGTGCTGTGCTCACCACTGACCCAATCATACTGGCAAGGGCATTGGTATCAATGCCACCTGGAACTGAGGAAGAGGTCAACCCACTCAAAATTTCCTGGCTTCTTCAAAATGGAAAACATTTCATGGGAAATAATGCTTACCCCACTGTTTAGATACAATTATTGACTTCTCACATTGAGAGGAGAGATGAAGTGAGTCTAATTTTCTTTTTCCTTCATAGGAGACTTATGCACAGAGTTGTACATGGTATTTTATTTATCCACAAAATTTTCCTTATATTCATTGGATATGACTAAATCTCCATTTTTAAAAATTGATATTCAAAGAGGTGGAGCTTTTAATGACAGAATTAGGTCTTTGGACATTTCAGGAAAGTTTTACAATAAATGTGAATACTTTTTCTTGTTTTAATCATTTTATCTCTTGTTAAAATGTGTGTGTATACGCACACACATATGCACACACACATATATATATATATATAGGCATAATTTTCTATTGGCTGTTCATGTCATCCTTTTTCATTTAATTGGTATGACCTTTTAAAACTCTGTGGTAATTGTGTACTTTGGAAAATAATATCAACCCACTACGTACTCTATTATAGTCTAGTGAAATGTTATGATAATCCAAAATTCCACAATCACCCACCTACTGTCATTGTAAAAAATGAGTGAGCACTCCTAATTAAATAAATATACAGTGTATATTTTCATGTAGATTCTATATTTTCACATGCACTTAGATATGAAACACATACATAGGTACCCACATACAAACCAGTTCATTGAACTTTGACAATTATACATTATTCTTTAATTTTGAAGAGTTTGCTCCTTTAAATATCTTATTATTTTGATAAATGGATTTTTTTTGTACAAGTACTTTTAAATTTAAAAATAAAAGAATCCTTTCAAATAAATGTTTAAGGAATTTATAAACAAGAAACTCAACAATATTCCTACTAAACTGTCAAGTTAAACAGTGATTTATGAGAAAGATGTTCCTCAGATGAATAAGGGGAAAGAAGAATTCAACTAATATGATCCATAAAACTCAGTGTGGAGTCTATTAGGGCTTGAAGACTTTTTACTAGTTTAGAAAATGAAGCAGATGTTTCAGTAAACAGGAGACAATAAAGAGAATACTAAAAATATGCAGCAGCACAGCTGCATCTGTGTCAATTTTTCTGACCTGGTATTTTTTTTTTTTGACCTGGTATTTTTGAGAAAATTAAGTCAATTTTGATTTTTCACTTGCTTTAATTATGTCCTCTGTAATTGTGACACTAAATTCAAATTTGTAAATCATAAACATGAGACTTAGATGGAGATCTGAAATAGAAGTAACACACTTTTTATAAATTAATTGATTAGCCAAACACATAAATTGGCAAAATGAGTATGAAGATGACAATTTTCTTGTTAATAAAGATAACATAATCAATCAAGCTACATGTTTCTGGAAAGCAATAAATAATTTTCTTCCTGAAAGAGGGTTTCTTGAATTTTTAAAATTATTGCACTTTAGTTTCCTAGATATAATCCACGACTTAAAAATTTCTCTTGAAATGAAAGCATTCTTAGTTGTCATAAATATGTTCCTGGTTAAGCATTCCTTTTAAAATTTCTCCTGAAATGTTATGCTGAATTCAAGACAAAGGAGTGCTAGTTGGTTGCTTTTATATAAATTCATTACCATAAATAATAGTCACCATAACTTTATGCTTATAGACCTCTATATTGTGTATGAGGCACATTCCTAAGATATTCAATTAGGCATATTCAAACACAATATTTTCTGATTTTAGTTCAAATAATTAGTAGAAAAGAGTTAAAAATATGATTTGTGATTAAAATTATTTAGAATTAGATAATGGTTTCAGTGTAATCTTTTCATTTGGATGCATGATGTAGTTACAGAAAATATTATAAAATTATTAGAAACTAGTCTAAAGGAGCTTGTAAATCAATTGGTAGAAGGAAACCAAAGGATTTATTTACTATATAAATATGCTTTAAGATATTTCATTTATAATTAATTTGATTCAATTACTTGAAATCAAAACAAACATGTTAAGGAATAAATTCCCTAATATAAATCATATGGCTTAAAATAGAAGAGCTAGAGAGATAGAAATACATTGCTTATGAGATATGATCAGATCTACAATTCCTTATCCAAACCCCAGGGGCCAGATGTATTCCAGAATTGGGATTTTGTCTGAATTTATTAAAGGTAACATTTTGCATGTATCTTATATTATGCTAACACTCAGTGGGGCCTGGAGCAGCTCCCCCTACTCAGATATGTTAATACTTCAAAATATATGAACAATATAAATATTTGATTTAAAAAATAAAAATAATCAGTAAATAATCATACATCAGTTTAGGTTTAGTTTTGTCATTATATGAAAAATATCAGGGCTCTTTGGATCCTGGAATTGCAACACACACTAATTTCCCTATACATTAGGGTTTTCTTTGCCTTGGTGCTCTGAACAATGTAAATGTTCCTGGGCCCAGCCCTTTGACACTATTGCCATGAGCACTTAACAGTGTTTTACGATCAAGGTGATACTTGGACTATTCTAAACTCTTAACTATTATAAAAATATTAGAAACCTCATTAAGCAGTTCTGAGAATATGAAGGATACTATGAGGTGAAGGAAAATATTCCCTACTACAAAAGGACAGTCAAACTCAGGCAGAACTCGGTCAGAGGCATTTACATTTATTTACATTCTATCATCTCAGAATTAGTAAATTTCTTATCTGGAGTTCTTTTCCTGTATTTTCAACTATTTTATTGAAGTTGTCGGCATTACCTCTTTTTTAAATCATCACATGTTTCTGTGAACATATCTATATAGCCTATTCTCAAGTGTTTCTCAATCTGTGGATTGAATAAAATGCTTTCCACTTTCTTTTTTTTTTTTTTTTTCTCATTACATAGATAGTCTTATTCCATATATGAACTGTTCTGGTAAGAAAATTCCTTTCTTTTCCTTGTCTGGCTTGTTCTCAGAGGAGTGACACATCCAAAGCACATTCATTTAGGTGAATACAATACAACAGAAAAAAAAATGTGTTCTGTAGGTTAATTAATCTCAGTATTCTCAAATTTGGGTAGCAAAGGATAGACCAAAATACATGATAATCACTGACTCCAGCATATGATATACCTGAAGCAATATATTTTGATTATGGAATTCAGGAGGGGTAGATGAATAAGAGGAGTCACAGATACAGTCTACCTACATCCAGTTAGCCTAAAAATTGACCATGACATTTCCAAGAAGAGAAGAGGTTACAGAACTGCAGAGGATTGAGGGCTGAGCCAAACTCCTTGAAGAGATTATGGGTCTCAGAAGTTTCAGTATTTCACCTCTTGGCAGATTCACAGAGCTCTATGAACATTCAGGCCAGAAAACTACCCCTGTACTTGCTTTCAGGCCCGACTGTCCTCTAAGCACACATCACCAAATCTTCATCTTTCTGAATGGCCTTGGATCCTGCATGTGTCTGGATGATCATCTTTCAAAGTAAGTTAACACTGAAGCCTATTAGTTCTATATTTGGGACATCTTTATGGAGCAGTAATAATAATAGCTGGCACTCCTTTTCTTCAAGGCTCACTGCAATCTATGAGCATTCTAACTTTATAGGTGAGAAAACATAAGCTTAGAGAATTAAGTAACTTGCCTTAGATCACACAAACTTACAAATGAAGCAGGAACTTGAAGACAAATTCTCTGATGTCAAGTACTCAGCAATTTCTTTCCATAATTCCACAGATAATTCAAAAGATACATTTTGATGAGCAAAGTCTTTTATTACCTCAAAATAATTTTCTTTCCATAAACTGTGGATTTTCATTTGTTTAAATCTGGCAAATGTCTTAGATATGATTTTGCTCCACCTCTGATGAATAATCAATCAGTCAATAATTAAGGGCTTGACTGCAATTATGGACCTAAACCAAAAAGACTGAGGAAGAATCTCTGTGCCCAGTTCCTGAAAATTTACTGGAAGCTTCACTTCCTCACACTCACATGTATTCATGAACTGTCCCTAAACCTCAGCCTTAAAGAAATACCTTTCAACCTGATAAATTTTAGAATCCTGCTACAAACTGGTATGAAATGAATGTCAGTCTTGAGATCTCTATTTTACTTGGAAAAGATGGGCTTACTCTGTATTGCAAAAGGGAGAGAGCAAATGAAGAGACATAATTTAATTTTATCAGTAAGGGGAAAGGGAGTTGTATGAACCTCAAAAGAAGAGAAAAACATGTTTGAAAATTGCTTGAATCACTTAAACTTTTTATTGTTATCAACACTAAAGCATATCTTCCATTAGAAAAACAGTAGGTGTAACTGAATTGCTTTTAAATGACTTTCAATGATTCCTTTTTGAGAATCATTAGAATAATCATTAGAAGCATTAGAATAATTTTATTATAATTTCATGAAAATTTATTTTCATGTTTTGTCTTCCTGTCAAACTTGAGGTGACTGATGAAAAGACTGTGTGAAGTAGAGTAATTTTGCTATTGAAATTTAGAGATTCTCAGGAATTAACTAGGATTCTGTAGCTAGAACTTTGATCTCTACTTTTAAACTTTTAACATTTTTCTTAAAAGAAGACTTGAAGTCCATGATACTTCTATTAGACAATAAGATGGTAAAACTCTCAGAAGGTCAAAGATTTTAAATGGATAAAAATAAATGTTTTGGGAAAATTTTACAAGAATAGATTTCCCAAATTATGTTAAATCTTATAAAAAATGGAGTAAAACTTGAAATAGGAAAAATTTTTAAAGAATTATTGTTTTAAATTTTTTAAATATTCTTATAATATTAATGAACATTATTAAATAAACTTGGAAATTATCTGTACTTATTGTTTCATTTACATTTAGAGCTGCAGTCAATTGTGCTGGACTGTGTTCGGAGAATTTCTCAGAATCCCTTTTAATGAAAATTCAATTGCCTTAAAGGAAAAATAAAAGCCTAAATCATCTAGTATCTAGTAAATTTTTAACCTTGATGTAGAGTCTACTGCTTCCTAGAAGTCATATTTGGTAAGATTGCTACTATCTCAGGGTAAGGCAAATATCAGTTGAAGTACCTTCTTCCACATACATTTGAGATCTGCATGATTCCTATCATCTCCATGGTTTGGAGTCTGAGGTAAGAACTTGGCTTCACTTCCTTATTGTCACCACTGGCTTCGATTGCTTTATGGATCATCTTACCATTCCCAACAGTTTGTTCCTGTTTGATGTGATCTGTCACACTGTCCTGGATATGAAATATGGCCCACTTTATTTAATTTATATACCATCATCAACATAACAAGCAAGCAAACAAAAAATAAAACAAAACTAACTTATACAAATGATTACATTTTAGGTCTGGAAAAATCAATACGGGTGTTTCCACAAGAACACGAAAGCATAAATTTTAAATACTGAAAAGCTTAGTTTTTCAAAGTTCATTGGCCACCATTCCCAAGTTCTTGGATACCACCATGTTTGTTGGTTTTATCTACAGTACTCCCATTCCATTTATTCAATATATTCTTGAAAAAAAATTCTTTCCAAATGGAACTACAGTGCTAGGTAATTAAATAATATTTTTAATAATTATTATAATTATATTTCATAATAATTAAAAAATATAATAATTATTAAAATGAAGTAATATGGTTTTGAACATCTATAATTTTCCTCTAGTAATGTTTTACAGATCCTGCAAAAGCTGTCTCTGCTCCCCAAATATGATGTAGTCATGATAAAATACATTAATTATGTAGTTGAAACATTATGCAGATGAAAGATATTCTCAACGAGTTTTATGAAGATGGTCCCTGCTGTATATCAAATAATGGTTAACAATGAATGTGATATCTTTCCCATGTGGTCCACAGAGAATATAACTAAAGAAGACGTAAATGCTTTCTATCTTCCAGAGGGGATGCATGTATGTTATTACATGTTATATTATGTTATGTTATGTTATGTTACATGTTGTGCTATAGTATGCTATGTATGCTGTGCTATGTTATAGGTTATGCTATACTATCCTATGCATTACATTGTGTTACACTATGTTATCTCTTTCTCTTAGATGTTTGTCTTCTAATTCTATGGAACCCTCTCTAGGTGCACTGCTCGGCTTAAGGTGTCCTGAATTTGGAATAATTTCTGAGGTAGAAAGAAGATTGGTCACTCATTTCTTCATCTTTCCTCTCTGATTCACATCTTTCCCCTCTGTCTTCCAGTTGGTGGTGAATTATATTCAGGTGTATAGATAGGGTATTGTTATTCATCCTTTCCCGTAGGATGTTAGCTATTCACACTAAATCTCAAGTCTAGTGCCGTTTTCTCTAGAGCTGGGTTAACTGTGCCAGGCAAAATTTCTATGCATCAGACAGAGTCTCTGGTAGGCATATGGTAATTGGGAGATAAACAGCTGTTATTGCCACAATATCTTCAGTGTAAGGGATTATTCCTGAAGGGAAATCAGGCTGACTAGGCAGTGTGTAGGGCCTGGTTCTATACACAGATATTAAGAAATTAGATTATTACCCTGGCTCCTTTAGGCCTTCAGTCAAGGATTCCTGCTTCCTTCTGAAGTGGTTGTCATTAATCTTTCCTATCCTGTACTCAGCACCTCTAAATAAGCTTTAACTTCTGCTTGAACAGGGCCAAATTTTCAGAATAGTGAATGCAATTAGATCTAAAATGCCATCTATAATACATGCACCATTATTATATGTACCATTAAATGAAAAGGGGAAAATCTCTGCCAATTTAATACTGATACAATGTTTCCTATCACAGTTTTTATTTTATTCTTACTGAAATACCTCTTTTCTTATATATCATGCTTATGCAATCACAAAAAGAAAATTTAAGTGAAATAACTAATCAACTGATTTTAAAACTAAAACTTCTTTATATTCAGGGTCCAACTTTTTGAGCTGGGATCATCAGTGCATTTTTTTTTTCCATGTAGAATCATCCTCTATGGCTACACAAGCATTGGTGATTCATTATTTCCTAAAAAAATGCTACACTATTTTCTGTAGAATTATTGTCCAAGCAGCTAACGCTATTTTATAATTTTTGATACACCGGGGCAGGCAATAACAACTACCTAGCCTACCTGCTCCTGGATGACAACAATTATAAGTCATCTAAATTCAGATATGTTAAAATCTGAAAAAAAAGTATCCCTGAAATAATGCAACTGCATTTTATCTGGAAATTTCAGATTCTCAACCACCATAACTAAAGGATGGACATTTCTGCTTTTAAACATCCAGGGTTCATCCCCATAAGCACTCCTGACCCAGCAATGGCACATTTCTAATAGTCAATGGAAAAATTCCACATATCACTGAGTCCTCAGTAGCACAGGGGTACATTTTGTCTGGGAAATCTTGCTTTCCTGTAACCATAACAAGAAGATGAACATTTCTGATTCCTTCCAGTCCTGGTTTCTGCCCCAACAAGCACTACTCACCCATGGCTGGAAAAATTTCCAGAAAACAGTGGTGTAATTCATTGTGTGATGGAATATGTGGTACCACAGCCCGCTACAGTCCTATGCATTCTTGGATACCTTCCCTGCTACATACACACACACTCACAATTATTTCAACACTTTCCATGTTCCATGGAGAGGTCTGTCAGCAGATTATAGAAAGTTACATTTTGCTCATGAGCCAACTGCCTACACCGGTAGCAAACTAAGGGGTTTAATAACTGACAAGTATCCTATGACAGAAGAAGGGAGTCTGCCATGCATATTCAAATTGACTCTGATTCCCCAAGTTTGAGCTTCAGAAATAAAACATGGTCTCTCTTTTCCTTGATTTCTTCACAGAACATTTGTGTGTGTGCAGCCAAATTCTTGAAGATTTGAGAAGATGGAAGAAAAACATCAAAATGTAATAAACAACTTAATTTGACTATTTTTCATTTTTATCCTGAGCAACATTTCCCTGGAATTAGGCTCTAGTCTGCTTCTAAACTGCTCGACCCTCTCTCTGCTCTCCATGAACTGTTTTCTTCTTCCTCCTCTTCTGTCTTTTATACTAGAATTCTTATTTCTTTCTTGCCCAGAGAAGTTTCATGATCTCCCCTCTGTTTCCTCAACTCACAAATTTAGCCTTCAAAGGGTTCAAGGAGGTAGAAAATATTCAAATAGAAATCAAGGTCATGCATAGTTTTCAAAGCCTTCATGGAAGGATTGGCTTGATCTGAAATTTTAAGTACAGAGAAAAATCAAAAAAGTCAGGAAGAAATTCTATGCAGGAAGTCAGAAGAAGTAACAGAAGCATGGTGGAGAATTCTGCCTCACTCATTAGGGAAACTAGGTCTCTATAATTAGCTTTAACCAGTCAGAGACTTTACCTTTAGGCCCTTCTGCTTCACTCTGACATTCTTGCTTCTGCCACCACTCCTTAATGGTAAAGCAAATACACCCCAAAATCAATTTATGGGCCAGGTTGCATTAAGAAACATCTTTTTAGCTCTGATTTCCTAAGCTTCACCTCCAGAGGTTCATATTAATTGCTGCTGGGGTTGATGCTGTGAATACATAATAATTTTAGCTTCGAGCTGACTTAGTGATCATCCAGACTAGTAAATTACTACATTAAAAGTGGTTTGATTTAATTACATGATCTAACATCTAAAACTGTCATTCTGAGAAAGAAAACATGTTTTTCAGAGAGGAATAAGTAACAATGCTAGATTAAAATTCTGAAAGGAAGGGCCAAAGGGAGGCACCATAATGCGGGCAGTTGGAGATATCAAATTTACCATAAAGGGAAAGGATAGAGGAAAATAAAATTTGGGATGGAGAGGTTGTTCCAAAGGAAAGAAACTGGGAGAGTAGCAAAATAAAATTTGTCTTATTTGTTGTTTTGTTTAGGTCCTTCCTGGAAAATACAAACATCTGTATACACTGGAATATCATCTCATTGCCACTGTTTATTATCAAGGATAGAGGTGCAATGGAAGTGAAGCAGGGGCACAGGGGGCACTTGGTTAGAGCTTGTCTGTTGCTTGTTCTGTGTGATACCCACAAATCTTTTGAAGGAAATAGAGCATCTTCTCTGATTAACCATGCATGTTTCTGCAAAAAATTTCTAGTTCTCTGTCCAAGCTCCTCTGTTTGGGGGAATTATATCCTTATAAGTTTTAACCTCAGGCTCTCTCTTTAAGAAATGTTTTTGATTCACTAATATCCAATAGTGCTTGACACACAGTTGGTGTATAATAAATATCTTTTGCATGTATGAATGATTGGATAAATGATTGAATGTAACGCAAGCTCATCCTGGGGGAGAAAGGAAGGAAAGGAGTTTTACTCTCCCATTAAGCTCTCTAGAGTTGTTGGAATGGTCAAAACCAGATTTCTGATATCATGTCTTAGTGTATCATTTGAACCATAAATTAAATAAAATATCTAACTTTACCCAGAAGTCTTTTGCACATGTCAAGATTTTTTTTCCCATTTTTATGGAACATTAATAACAACAGTAGTATTAGTTACAGCTAATATTTGTATATTACAATAATTCAGTAATTTGCAAGAGATAAGCAGCCGCATAGCACAGGGAGATCAGCTTGGTGCTTTGTGACTGCCTGGAGGGGTGGGATAGGGAGGGTGGGAGGGAGGGAGACGCAAGCGGGAAGAGATATGGGAACATATGTATATATATAACTGATTCATTTTGTTGTGAAGCTGAAACTAACATACCATTGTAAAGCAATTATACTCCAATAAAGATGTTTAAAAAAAAAAAAAAACTCATCTCTTACTTTGGCCATGCAACCTTCAGGGAAAATTCCTTTGTAATAGAAGTATGCTTGTAGAAGGTTCTATTCTCTTCTCTGCACACCTCTCTTAGGGGAACTGAAGCCAACCTCGGTCAACTAGTATTCCCGCAGGGTACTGACCATTTCCAAGGATTTTAAAACAGAAACTTTCTCCATAATGGAACTTCCCAACTGAGTTTTCCTTCTGCTTAACCACAATTTGGCTACAAACTCTATTGAGAACTCAGTCTTATCTCTAAGAAACTGCCTTGTTTTCAGTCTTTTGAACAATATATATTATGTGCACAGATAAAAGAAGACAATAACAGAAGACAGAAGCAAAACTTAATTCCATTCATAAATCAATCAATGTGCATATCTAAAGCAAATTGTATTTCCTCCTTAAATTTGTTCTGCTTAATTTTGTGCTGTCTATATTTCTGGTTCTACACCAAAAATTAATTTCAAGATCTAGGTATAAGGACTTTTAGTTGGAGTAATGTCTTCCTCAATTCCAAAACCTTATATGGACCAAGGAAGTAATTTTCCTCTTAAAGTAGACTTTAGGGGAGACAGTCCTGCTAACTCCATGGCCCAAACAATATATGATATATAGGTTTATGCCATCATGACTGATCAATAACTTCCTATTTAAATGGTTAACCCATATGCCCTATCAGGTCATGTTTGTCAATGTAGTAATACTAAACAAGCAGATTTCAACAGCTCTGAGCAGCTCAGCTACCTGACTGTAGGAAGTCTAGTATTTAATATTGCTCTTTCTTAACATTTCCAGTAATTGCCTAGAGGTTCTTACACCTGTTCCTGAACAGGCCTGGTTGTTCTGTGAGGACATCAAGACTCATGAACCTTTTTACATGTCATAAAATATTAATGTTCCTGTGATTATACTACAATTGATCTTGTCTATCACCTATTCTGGAATATTTGGAGTTATTTTACATTTTTGATATTATAAATTGAGCCCAATGACCATTAGAACAAATATCAATCATCTAAGATGAAGAACTTTGAAAAGCTCACTTTGTTAATTTGTCCCTTCTTACCTGCCAAGTGGCAGGATCTCAGTCATCATCCTTCCTAGGCCCCTATTGAACCAAGCAGTCCTGCTTTGTCCATTATTTCCCTGTTTTTTGCCTTGCCATCTGCTCTGTTTTGACGTGACTGCTAATAATCCACCTGTGTGACCTTAGTGGTGACACTGTCTGTTTTGAGACTCTAGGCCATCTGCATTCTTTTGCTGTTACCTTTTGAAATTCTTCATCAAGTTGACTGCTGATATCATGTCAATTTCTCCTTTGAATTCAATCACATTGTCTCATCTACATTTCCACTTTAAAATTTAAGAGATATTTTAGAATCTTGATTTCTTTCCCCCCAACAATCTTCTCCCCACAATATTTACCAAAGCAGTGAATGGTAACTATACCCTTCCAACTGCCTAGGTCCCAAACTTTGGAGTCATCCCTGACTCTATTTCTCACATACCTCACATCCAACTGATCAATATACACGGTACATCAATTCTCTAAAAAACATATAAAATTTGTCCATTTCTCACTTTTTCATAGCTGCCACCCTGGTCCTAGCCACCATCACTCTTCATTTAGATTATTATAATATGTACCCAGTCGATATCCCTATTTCAATGCTTGCTCCCTCTACACTCTATTCTCAACATATCACTCAGAGTAATTCTGTAAAATTGTTAAAGAAGATCATTTTGACTCTTTTCAAAAACCTTCACTGTATATCTCACATCAAGAGCAGTAAAGGTTGAAGTCCCAAAAGAGGCTTAGTTGATCTCACATGGTTGAGTCCGTTTACTTCTTACCTCATCCCCACTACTCTCATCCACTCCGGAGCTGTATCTTTATCAACTTTATTGTTGTTCTTTGCACATTCCAAACAATGCCCCACTCGGGGCTTTTACATTTACTTTTTAATCTGACTCAAATATTTTTCTCCATTTTCTCCATATATCTCATACTTCATTCATATCTGCATTTGTGAAAAGAAATTGACCAAGTAAGACAAGATGGTGGAGTAGGAAGATCCTGGGCTTGCCTCTTGCCATGAAAAAGCAAAATTACAACTATATATAGAGCATCTATTAATACATCTCTGAAAATGACCTGAAGTCTACCAGAAAAGATTTTCTGCAACTAAGGATAAAAAGAAAAAGCCACGCTGAGATGGGTAGGAGGGTAGAGACACAATCTGGGTGGGACCCACACCCTCAGCACTGTGTACCACAGGCAGGAGGAATTTCACAACCTTAAAAGTCTTCTCTGAGGAGTGAGGGCTCTGGGTCCCACATTGAGCTCTCTAGCCCTGGGGAGACCTGCAGTGGGAAGATGAGCTCCCATAATGTTTGGCTTTGAAAACCAGTAGGGCTTATATCTGGGAAAACTAGAATGCTGTAGGAAACTGAGAATCTGCTCTTAAAGGGCACGTAAAAAGTCGCACACACTCTAAATCCCAGGGCAGAGGTAGCAATTTCAAAGGCATGTGGGTCGGAAGTGAAGGCGATTCACTGACTAATTTTAGGGCTTTTGAACAAGGGGCAGGTATCTATTGCAACTTTCTCTGGCTACAAATGAATTATCAGGTGCCCTTTTTTTTGTTTGTTTTGTTTCTGGCTCATTCTCTACCTAGCTGACTTGATGCTGGTAGGCACCATTTCCAACTCTTCTCATCTAACTTATGTACTACTCGTCTCATCCCACGTTCACCTGTGAAAGCACCCAGCCTGTGCTCCTCCAAAGCAGACCCCCATCCTGTCAGGCCAGGCAGGCACCCTTGCCCTGCAGCAGAAACCCTCAAAAACAGCACTCCACCCCACCACTCCTGGCAGGTGCCTTCGGCCAGCATTGACATCTCCTCAAATTGGCTTCCCCCTAGGGGCTGAACTGGCACATCAGTTGCAGCTAGGCCTTACAGTCAGATGCACTGGGGGTCAGTACCACATACTAGCATGCCCATAGCAACTGTGGTCTAGCCACAACAGGAGGGCACATGCAACTCACACAGGGGACCCTCCTCGAACACCTGCCTCCAGGGGCTAGAGGGGAACCGCCCTACTGGGCCTCGCAGGACACCTTGTACACAAAGCTACTCTTTCAAGACCCGGGAATGTAGTGGATCTACCTAATACATAGGAGCAAACACAGAAAGTTAGGAAAAATGAGGAGACAAAGGAAAATGCCCCAAACAACAGAACAAGACAAAACCTCAGAAAAAGAACAAAACAAAATGGCAATAAGCAATCTTCCAGATAAAGAGTTCAAAGGAATGGTCATAAAGATGCTCAC
This sequence comes from Aethalodelphis obliquidens, assembly GCF_003676395.1. Taxonomy (NCBI): domain Eukaryota; kingdom Metazoa; phylum Chordata; class Mammalia; order Artiodactyla; family Delphinidae; genus Aethalodelphis; species Aethalodelphis obliquidens. Next base: position 50,028,168 of record NW_020837948.1, on the reverse strand, counting down.
CAAACTCAGGACAGAAATGGAGGAACGCAATGAGAACTTCAGCAAAGAGAGAAAGTATAAAAAAGAACCAATCAGTGCTGGAGAATATGATAACTAAAGTGAAAAATATACTAGAGGGAACCAACAGCAGATGATGCAGAAGAATGGAACAGTGGTTTGGAAGAGAGGCTAGTGGAAATCACCCAATCATAACAGCAAAAAGAAAAAAAAAATGAAGGTAGTCTAAGGGACCTCTTGGACAACATCAAGCTTACTAAGAAACATCTGCATTATAAGAGACCCAGAAGGAGAAGAGATAGAAAGAAAGGGACAGAAAACCTATCTGAAGAAATAATGACTGAAAACTTCCCTATCCTGGTAAAGGAAACAGACATCCAGGTCTTGGAAGCACAGAGAATACCAAAAAGATAAATCCAAAGAAACCTACACCAAAACACATTATAATTAAAATGTCAAAAGTTAAAGAGAAAATCTTAAAAGCAGCAAGAGAAAAACAACTAGTTACATATAGAAGAGCCCTTATAAGATAATCAGCTGACTTTTCAGCAGAAACCTTACAGGCAAAAGAAAGTTTCATGATATATTCAAAATACTGAAAGGGAAAAACATAATCAGTCTGTCTGGCAAGGTTATCACTCAGAATTAAAAGAGAGATAGAGTTTTGCAGACAAGCAAGCTAAAGCATTTCATCGTCATTAAACCAACCTCACAAGAAATATTAAAGGGGCTTTTTTAAACAGAAAAGACCATAATTAGGTATATGAAAATTATGAAAGAAAATATCTGACTATTAAGGCAAACATACAATAAAGGTACTGGATTGATCACCTGTATAGCTACAGTATAAAGAGTAAAAGACAACACTAGTAAAATCTTATACATATCTACAATAATTAGTTAAGGGATACACAAAATTAAAGATGTAAAATATGATGTCAAAAAAAAAATGTTGGGGGCAATAATAAGGTAGTGCTTTTTGAATATGCCCAAACTTAAGCAACTTAAAATAGACTGCTATATACACAGGTTGTCTTATCAGAACTTCATGGTAACCACAAACCAAAAACTGAAAATAGATATATAAAAATAAAGAGAAAGGAATACAGATATAAATCTAAAGACAGTCATCAAATCAACAAGGTAGAGAACAAAAGAAAGGAACAGAGAACAATGAAAACAAACAAAACAATTCACAAAATGGCAATAAGTATATACCTATATATACAAGAGACTCAATCCAGGTCTACAGACACACACAGACTGAAAGTGAGGAGGTAGCAAAAGATATTCCATAAAAACAGAAACAAAAAGAAAGTTAGGGTAGTAATACTTATATCAGACAAAATAGACTTCAAATCAAACACTGTTAATAAGAAACAAAGAAGGGTATTACATAAATGATAAAGGGATCAATCCAACAAGAAGATATAACACTTGTAAATATATATGCATCCAACATAGCACCAAAATACATAAAGCAAATATTAACAGGTATAAAGGGAGGTTGACTGTAATACAGTAATAGTAGGATACTCTTAACACCCCACTTTTATCAACTGATAGATCATCCAGATGAAAAATCAATGAGGAAACACTGGTCTTAAATGATGTTAGACCAAATAAAATTAATAGAACATTCCACCCCCAAACAGCAGAATACACATTCTTTTCAAGTGCACATAAAAATTCTCTGGAGTAGAGCACAAATTAGGCCACAAAACAAGTCTCAATAAATTTAAGAAGATTGTCATCATATAAAGCATCTTTTCTGACCATAATGGTATGAAGCTAGAAATAGCTACCAAAAAAAAAAAAAAAAAAAAACTGAAAAAACCCACAAAGATGTGAAGTCTAAAGAACATAACACCAAACAACCAATGAGTCACTGAAGAAATTAAAGTGGAAATTTTAAAAAATACCTTGAGAAAATGAATATGGAAACACAACAATCCAAATCTATCAGACACAACAAAGGCAGTTAAAGAGGAAAATTTTTTACCGATACAATCCAACCTCAGGAAACAAAAAAGAGCAACCAAACAAACAAACAAACAAAAAATCTAACCTTATACCCAAAGAAACTAGAAAAATAAGGACAAATCTAAAGTTAGAAGAAGGAAATAATAAAGAGCAGAGAGGAGATAAATGAAATAAAGACTAAAGAAATAATAGAAAAGATCAAGAAAACTAAGCCTGGTTCTTTGAAAGGATAAGCAAAATCAATAAACTTTTAGCCATCGCCCTTTTTTTTTCATCAAGATTAAAAGAGAAAGGGCTCAAATAAAGAAAAGCAGAAATAAAAGAGAAGTTACAAACAATACCACAGAAATACAATGGATCATAAGAGGTCACTGCAAACAATTATACAACAACAAATTGAACGACCTAGAAGGAACTGATAAATTCCTAGAAACATACAATATTCTAACACTGAATCATTAAGAAATATAAAATCTGATGATGCTAATTATGTAATATAATTGAATCAGTAATAAAAAAAAACTTCCAAGTAATGAACGTCCAGGACCAGTTGACTTCACAGATGAATTCTATCAAACATTTAAAGAAACCTCAATACCAATTTTCCTCAAGCTATTACAAAAAATGAAGAGAAAGTAACACTTCCAAACTCATTTTACAAAGCCAGAATTACCTTGATATCAAAACCAGACAGACACTACAAAGAGAAAATTATAGGCCAATATCACTGATGAATATAGATGCAAAAATCCTCAACAAATATTAGCAAACTGAGTTTAACAATATATAAAAAGGATCATACATCATGACCAAATGGGATTTACCCCAGGGATGCAAGGATAGTTCAATATCTGCAAATCAATGTTATATACCACGTTAACAAAACAAAAGATAAAAATCATATGATTATGTCAATGGGTAAAGAAAAAAGTTTTTGACAAAATTCAACATCCGTTTATGACAATAACTCTCAACAAAACTGGTATAAAGGGAGACTACCTCAACATAATAAAGGCCATATATGAAAAACCCACAGCTAACTTCTCATTGGTGAAAAGCTGAAAGCATTTCCTCTATGATCAGCAACAAGACAAGGATGGCAACTTGCCACTTTTAATCAACATAGTATTGGAAGTCCTAGCCACAGCAATCAGACAAGAAAAAGAAATCAAATTGAAAAGGAAGAAGTAAAACTGTCACTGTTTTCAGATGACATGATACAATACATAGAAAAATCCTAAAGATGCCACCAGAAAACTACTACAGCTCATCAATGAATTTGGTAAAGTGGTAGGATACAAAATTAATACACAGAAATAAGTTGAATATCTATACCTTAATAATGATCTATCAGAAAGTGAAATTAAGGAAACAATCCCATTCACAATTGCATCATAAAGAATAAATAAATTGAGCCAAGGAGCTGAAAGACCGGTAATGAAAACTATGACATTGATGAAAGAAATTGAAGATGACACAAATAAGTGGAAATGAATACTGTGCTCATGGATTGAAAGAATGAATACTGTTAAAATGTCCATACCACCTAAAGTAGTCTATAGATTCAACGCAATCCCTATCAAAATACTAACGGCATTTTTCAGAGTATACAACATATAATCCCCAAATTTTTACATAACCACAAAAGATCCCAAATAACCAAGCAATCTTGAGAAAAAATAATAAAGGTGGGAGGCATCATTCTCCCTGATTTCAAACTATACTAAAAAGCTACAGTAATCCAAACAGTATGGTATTGGTACAAAACCAGAAACAAGGGTCAATGGAACAGAATAGAGATCCCAGAAATGAATCCACACTTACATGGTCAATGAATCTATAACAAAAAAGGCAAGGCTACACAGTGGGGAAAAGACAGCCTCTTCAATAAATGGTGTTGGGAGAATTGGAAAGCTACATGCAACAGAATGAAACTAAAATGTTTTCTTACACCATATACAAAAATAAACTCAAAATGGATTAAACAGTTAAATGTAAGATCTGAAACTATATATCTCCTAGAAGAAAATGTAAGCAGATCTTTGACATCATTCCTAGCAGGATTTTTTGATATGCCTCCTCAGGCAAGGGAAACAAAAGCAAAAATAAACAAATGGGACTACATAAAATTAAACAGCTTTTTTGCATAGTGAAGAAAGACATCAAAATGCTAACCATCACCTGAGCCTTCAGCATGTCATAATCTTTTTGCAACAATAACATCAAAGATCTCTGATCACAGATCACTGTAACAGATATAATAATAATGAAAAAGTTTGAAATATTTCTAGAATTACCAAAATGTAACACAGAGACATCAAGTGAGCAAATGTTGTTGGAAAAAGAGTGCCAATAGACTCGTTAGATGCACAGTTGCCACAAACCCTCAATTTGTAAAAAAAACCCCCACAGTATCTGCAAAGCACAACAAAGCAAAACACAATAAAATGAAGTATGTCTGTGCTAAATTCAAAAATCATTTTTATTCTAGATTTCTGGTTTGAATATTATTTCTTATTTATTAATATGTGTTTTGATCTTCCATCCCTATTTTAACATTTGTCTATTTGTTTGTTCTGGTGTTGTTTTTCAAACATCAAATCTGTTACGCAGCATGGGCTTTTATAATAACCCTTTTTTTTTTAAAGGATGTGGACAATATATTCCTCCCCATAAAATAAAAGTATTGGATTAAATAATATTGACCTTGTCTTCTTTAATGTATCATCCAGAAAGAAAGAGGAATAACTTATCTCAATGGACAGAGTAGAATATACTCGGGCACATTTTGCTAGTATCTGGAGTTTGATATCTTCTCCATAGGTTGCCTATTCCTAACTAGAGGCAATAGCACATATCATCTCTTTCGAATAAAGAGGTGAAGAATAGAGCACAGAGGCTCTCTCTGTTCTGGCTCCCCTGACTGCTAGAGATTAGCAGCTTAGATGGGTTTTTATTGTTGGCATGGTTGACTTCAATCATCACAACATTTAGCTTCAGTTAACTTTGACTTACTGAACCAAGAAAATAGATGAGAGGAAAAAAATAAAATAAATATTTAAAAGCAAACAACAACAGGCCAGCATAGTGAATGAAAATACATCCACACCAAAGCATGCAGCATCTTATTTTTCTGGGGACAAAGATTCTGCAAGCTTCTAAGAGGAGGGACTAGACAGCCCACATACAAAATGTTAGGGATAATAATGGCTTTAAAGTTCTCAATACAGCATTGCAAGTTAATGCAACAGAAAAATAATTTAAAAACATTTTGTAGAAAATGATGTCTAAGTAAAACTCTTCACTTAGCTTAACATTAATTATTATTGAAGCTAGAATGAAAATATTTTCAGACAGGCATGTGCTTCAACTGAAACAAGGCAGTAAACCTAGACAGAAAAAAACTCCATAAAACAGAAATCCATTTCAAGAGAGAAATAAATGAAGGAATATGAAAGAATACATGAGATACTGGTGAAGGGAAAATGATGACAAATGCATACCAGATTTAGAGGACATGTAGTTCAGTCTATAGAAAGTAAAAAAAACCTCTTGGAGTTCTTCAAAAATTTTCATGTTATTCAAGGAAATTAAATGGGAACATTTTTGATGCACAGTAATATAGACAAGAGATTTAGACAACTGGAAGAGAGTTGGGAGTTGAATTAGTGCCATGTTCATAAAAAAGCAAACAGAAGTTTATAAATGATAATTAAATCCAGGGGGAAATGTATACAGGAAATGAAAATCGACCATAATACGTCTATTCAAGACAGAAAACTATTTATAGAATCCAAATAATATTAGCAGATACTGTTGGTAGATAAATCATGATAAAGGCCTTATTGGGAAAGGGTGCAAGGATAGAGAAGATTGGGAGTAATAGCTTTTTTGTAATATGCCTCACAGAACTTTCACACTCTTGTTTATGTAGCTAAGCTGCACATTCTTCCTGTTTGCCCCGGACTGTCTGTGTTATGTCTACAGTCTTGCTATAATTATTAATAGGACACCATTCTTTCTCAAACAATTCCTAGTCTGGCTGATAAATTATAGTGTCACCACAGCTTAAAGCAAAAGGATTTATTTCTTGCTCATGTTAAATGTAGGGTTCAATGGTGTTTGCACTACTGCTCCTTGCTCTTTTTTTTTAAGTAATTAATTTATGCATTTTTTATTCCAGGATCTAGGCTGAATGAACAGTTCCCAATAGGATATGCTCTAATTATAACAGAGGGTAAAGAGCAAGAAGGCAACATAAGAACATAATGGCTCTTAAAGTGTCTGCTGGAAAAGGATCCACTGTCACCTTGTTCACATTCATTGGCCAAGGTAAGTCACATGCCCAAGCTTCTTGTCACAAGTGAGGATGATAAAGAATGCATTGCTTGCCACATGGCAATAAATAGGATGTATAATCCTACTACGAGTAAAGGGGGTGCAAATAGTGGGGAATAATAAAATCTTTCACAGTATATAATGAAAGTAAAACCTGGAAAATATATAAAATCTGTACATAATGTAAGAATAATAGCTAACCAACTGCTGGAAGAACTTGGATGTGAAATAATAATAGATAATATTTGTATTTTGCTTTTTCTTTACCCTAGGCTCAATATACATAATCACATTTGATCATTTTTAAGATGGAGATTTTTTTATGTCCATGTAACAGGTAATGAAATTGACATTAGGTTAAATAACTTGATCAGGTTAAAACCTTGATACAAATAATAGGCGGTCTTATTACATATTTGGTTGTTTTGATATTTGTAGCAGTCTTGTTACTTCTTTCTATTATGTTCCTTGTATCTATGTGAAACAAAAAAAAGTGTAGATCCATGGGCTGCTTTAAAGTGAGTAAATCTGAAGTGGTTTGTAATGAGGTTGTATTTCCTTTTCCTTGGCCACAGGGTTGCATTTTATAAAAACAATAATTCATCTAGATTTTGGTTCCTTGTGTTGTAAAAGTAAAATTTGAGCCTACTGCACAGTTGTGTTGATGGTAAGTAAATCATTATGGAATGAAAGATATGACAGGACTATGTAGTTGCTGTTTAATACATAGACTCAAAATATCATTTTAAGACTTAATGATAAAAGTGTTTAAGTGTTGACTAAAATCAATCTTCTATAAGGATAAAATGTGCTATTTACATAACAAGGAGATGGTGGCATAAAGAAGAGAAATACATTATCACCATTATAGATTATTGTCCTCAAACTTATTTTCTATCCTTATTCATTTTCTTGAGCATTAATTTTATTTATTCATTCAATACTGTTTTAATAATAACTTGTGCCAGTGAGAAAAACTTCCTGTGTTTTAAGAGCTCAAAATCATGTGGTGGAGGTGGAAATATATGCAAGTAATTACTAAAGAGTGAGATAAGTGCTAATACACGTATTTGCAAAAGGCTAAAATGACACTTATGATGTGCCTGCAGATTTGTGACATTTCGGTCAAGCAGAGAGTTAGAGAAGAGTGTAAACCTGCCAGGTTGTTCTAGAGAGAAAGAGGAAGAGAAAGGGGTGGAAAGCAGAGGTGAGAGAACATTCTTCTTCAGAGTTGAAGAAGGAATAAAGCCCAAACATATGTATCCTCTGCAGTTTTTTCTGAGTTGAACCTTATCAACTTGAAATTGTGTACCAGCGAATCTTGTATCTCATTATTGGTTCTGCTTTATTCTTTACTTTCAAATGCTAGATATAAAAGCCCATGCTTAAAGAATCTTTAACTAGAAGTTAAATATGGACATAATAAAAAGAAAATAGGCAGGATAGATTCAATTCAGAATGAAGAGAGAACACTGAAGACCTGAATGCCTGAGCAAGATAAAAAAACAGGTGTAGAAGCAGCAAAAAGAGGAAGGGTCAGAAACTCTGGTAATAGTAAAGGCATTGGAAAGATAGGTAGGGTCAACCACAATAGGGCTTCCAACGTGGAAGGGTAAAGTTTTCATTTATGTCAGGGAAGCTTTTGATAGTGGAGGAGCCTAGAATAAGCAAGAACCATATCTGCTGCATAAGATCAATGCCATTTTTAAAGCAACAGGAGACACTGAACTGAGTTGAACCTCCTTCTGTGATTCTAACATTCCCGCTGCTCAGCACTTCCCAAGTGAAACAACAAAATAACGTGGTTATTGCCTTGTCTCGGATTTATGTTCATTGATTTACTGGGGTTTTTCTACTTCCGGAAATATTAAACTGTAAAATACTTGACTTTTGTTAATAATTTATTAATGACAAAAACAACATCATCCAAAACTAAATGGCATTGTTTATGAGCTGTAACTGTGTTCTTACTAAATCTGAATAAACAGTAAGCATGTCTGAGTATACCTATACATATATAGAAAGATATATGGATACATCTGTATATGTATTATAACATCTGCATTAAATTTGTGAAGATAATTATCTTGTGGCCCAAAATCAAAACAAAACAAAAACCAAAGAACAATAAAAAAAAATCAGAGAACTCAGCTGAAGAGATACATTTATAAAGACTAAGAAATGTTTCAGTTTGTAATTTTTGTACCATATGCTTTATATTTAAAAAGGGACCTGTTTGAGTCTTAACTTTAATCATATATGCACTGAATTTTTTTCTTCTCTAAATTATTATCTTTGATTTTGATTATTTTTTTAAACTTTAAAGAAATTTATTTGGTGATGTTGAGACTTAGTTGCAGCAGGCAGGCTCCTTAGTTGCAGCTTGTGGGATCTTTAGTTGTGGCTCACAGACTCCTTAATTGTAGCATGCGAACTCTTAGTTGCGGCATGCATGTGGGATCTAGTTCCTGGACCGGGGATCGAACCCGGGCCCTTGCTTTGGGAGCGTGGAGTCTTAACATCTGCACCACCAGGGAAGTCCTTTGATTTTGATTATTGATATGCACTCTAAACACATTGATCGTCACAATTTTTCAAACTGACTTAATAAAAGAGCAATCAAAGTGTAGTTTCATGATGACTAAATAATTATGTAGTAATTCAGCAAGTCTGATAATTATTATAGATTTGGTTCAAGGTTTCCATTTATTTTACTCAATATTAGTATCGGATCTAAATAATAATTCTGGCATATTTGGAAAGTAAACAATTATTTATTTTCTATATTTTATGTAAACTAATTAAAACAAAAATTTTATCATGCTAAAATAAGTTTTATTTCATGCTTTCTTCATTTTTTTTTAAAATTAATTTTTATTGGAGTACAGTTGCTTTCTTTCTTCATTATTAATTGGCAACTAAAATGCCTTGATTGAACTTTAATGTAAAGTTTAGTTTTATTTAATAGATAATTATGGGGATGGAATTTAAACTTTATAAAAAGCAGGTCAGATAACATATGAAATACAAAAGTTCAATAAATAAATCCAACTCACAGAAGAAGGATGCACTGCTTTCATTTACCAACAGCTATAATAGTTACTATGTCAATATAACCATAGGCCAGAATTCAATGTTGATCAAGTTCTCTATCAAGCAAAATTTTGTTATTATAATATATAGATATTTACTTTACTTCCTTTTATGGTTTGAAATAGAATTAAGCTAAAGGCATACCACTTAGTCATTTTAGTCAAAATTTCTTGGATTAGATTGGTTAAATATCATGATAGGGTGTGGCAGATGTGTGAAAATAAAATATTTTAATATATACAGTGAAAAATCTATATCTTCAATGTGCTATAAAGTTAGACATTTAATGATATGTATTCAAGCTATGTGTGTGCATATTTTTCTTGAACACTTAAAATATAAAATTTTGCAAAATTAAAAATTTTATCACTGATAGTTTGAATGCTTAATATAGTTATCAAATAAATATTAATAAGATAATTCAAACCAAAAATATTTCAGCTAAATTACCTATGTGACTTCATATTGTATTGGTTCTATCTTGAACATTTGTCTTTTTCATAATTACCTAACAGTAAAAAAAATCCTACACATTAGAATATCGAATCTAGAGAGTTAGGTGAATAAGTGATGAATTTAATCAAGGTTTCCCTTAAACCTAACCCCCCAGAAAGGTAAAATAATTTGTATTTTCATAGAAATTACCTCAATTGTGCCTTTTAACTTGTATAGTCAGTTGGAGGTTAAATTCTATATTTAACATTGGCAGGTTATTTGCAAATATGAAAAATGAAACACTGTAAAAATGAACTTGAAAGTGAAATTTTTTTGTATTTTATTTTGTTTAAAATATGCACAGGGACTTCTCTGGTGGCGCAGTGATTAGGGGTCCGCCTGCCAATGCAGGGGACACGGGTTCGAGCCATGGTCTGGGAGGATCCCACATGCCACGGAGCAACTAAGCCTGTGCGCCACAACTGCTGAGCCTGCGCTCTGGAGCCCGCGAGCCACAACTACTGAAGACTGCATGCCTAGAGCCCATGCTCTGCAGCGAGAGGCCACTGGAATGGGAAGCCCACACACCACAATGTAGAGTGGCCCCAGCTGGCTGCAACCAGAGAAAGCCTGCACACAACAACGAAGACCCAATGCAGCCACAAATAAATAAATTTATAAAATATGCACACAAATATATTATGGTACAACCACAATAAAACACTTCTAGCAACTGTGTGAGATGGAAATCCATAATAGATGGGAAAGAATGTGCCATTTTATACAGCTGTGACCCTGTGACTGTGTTTCTCCCTGCGGATAGCTTACTTACTGAAAGGGGGAACAGGGAGGTGAGAAACGGAGGAGTGTTGAAAAGGGAAGAGAAAACTCAAGGCAATAAAGTGGGAAACACTTGGGAGTCAGAAAAACTGGCTCTGAGTGCAGTTTTACCTAATATGTGTGCGAGCTTTACTAAGTTATTTAGCTTCTGTGAATGTTGGTTTTCTCATCTGTAAAATGCAGAAACTAATACAACCTTCACACGATTATTATATGGATTGAATAAAATAATTTATATGAATAGCCTACTCTAAAGCCAGGTATATTTCATTAAATGGTTGATTCCTTTTCTATTGTTTCTCTTTTTCTCTTCCTTCTCCTCTTCCTTCCCCTTTCTCTACCCACCTTTCCTCCTCCTCTTTCTCCTTCATCTTCCTCCTCTACCTCTGCCTCTTTTATTCTTCTCCTCCTTTTCCTTCTATCATCATCACTACTGCAAGGATGGGGAAAGGAAAGACAACAGCTGCTGCTGAGGTTCAGAGTTTAATGAAAAGTGAGATTTTAGGGAGCCAATTGCTTTGTGCTAGGATGATATACTGTTCTGAAATTATTTGGGGACAGATTAAAAACTTTAAATCTATGCTCAATAATGCTACCTAAGTCAAAACAGATAGGATAAAGGCTAATAAGGAAAATGATCAGTATTTCTCAGATATTAAAAAATTAGCAAGTTATTTATAAAGAATGTGCAATTCAGAATGTGTCAAAAATATTCAAAAATATTACTTAAAAGGAATTGGTCTTGTTCCCTATTGCACATTTCATGGCTTAGGTATGGCAAATGAAGGTAACGAATGTGTTAAGTACTTAATTATATTTTTCTTTTTAAGTAGTATGCTATTACACAGTATCTCCCTAGTTTTCTTAGTTTAATACATGACATAAATCAATCACTTTGCCTTTGCTATACTACTGAAATGCCACTAATCATTTGATTAATAACTAGGTTGAAGGCAGAATACAGAATAGACATGTAAAGATATCTATGACTTTTTCCAAGTCCAGAAAATGTTCACATTACTAATACACAGTAATATATTATATTATTTGGACAATGTGGACAAAATACAAGTTATAATACTATTCATTTAGCATGATAGCAATTATAATTGGCTTACATTTTTCTGTTTCTGAAAACTAGTTCTATTCTTCTTGAAATCTCACTGGTTTTTAAAATAATAAAGTTGTGTGGTGTGTGTGTGTGTACTCGTAGAAAATTTAGAATGTAACAAAAGTTGTAAGATGAAAAATAAAAATCTATATGTTGCAAGCAAGATACAAAGAGTAAACACTTGGTGCACACCTATCCGTAGTACTCACATATGAATCTATGTACAAATATTTACAAAATGGGATCATAGTGTCTGTACCATTTTGTACCCTGAATTTAGCATCACACTGTGTCATGTGATCCCCTAATGCTAGTGAATCAACTTAAATAATAGAAATAACATTCACACAGCATTCCAGAAGGAGAACTCAGGCCAATCACAAAATTTTTCCATATTAATCAACATTTGTTTCCTGTTTAATCTGGAAAGATGACTATGTGAGATGACTGGCATTTTATAGGAAAGAAGGAAGGAAGGAAGGAAGGAAGGAAGGAAGGAAGGAAGGAAGGAAGGAAGGAAGGAAAGGAGGGAGGGAAGGAGGGAGGGAGGGAAAGAGGAAGGGGGGGAAGAAAGGTAAATTTCTCTAAAATTGGGAGAAGGTTCTTTCCAAAGACCTCTTTGTGGGTTAAGCCTAATTTTTCTTGAATATCTAAGAGTATATTTTCAAACAATGTCCATCTTCATTCAGTAGCAACTGAGTTCAATATTCCTATAAGTTTCCATACTACAATTGTTAAACAAATGTTTAATATTCCACAGCTTTAGCAGAGTTTTTATTTTATCCAAAAATCTAATCACTTTCAAGATTTTATTTTCCTTGCTTAAAAGAGAATTTTTCTAAAAAATTTGAGTGTGCTTTTTAAATTATTAATATCAAAGTGTACTTTAGGAATGCAACTACAATAATAGATCCAGACAGCACATCTCTGGGTACTAACATAGTGCTTTCCTTTCAGGTTAAGAAAATGAAAAACAATGATTCTTCAAAGCCATGTTAGAAAAGGTCAGATATTGGCCCTTTGTAGTTTGAAGCTTTTTATTTTTTGTTCTGCACTTGGCCTATTCCTGTAAACATCTATTGATAGCAAATAATCTATTTACAAATTATCTACTTTGGTTATGGACTCTTACTTAAAATAGATATGAGGTTCAGTAAGCTTTACATGATGCTCTTAAAAATCATCTGCTTGACCTTAACCATATCTATATCAGTTAAAAGAGTTGATATCAAAAAGTTGACAAAATAAAATTGAGTGACTAAAATGTCAAGATTTAACAATGAATCACTGCCAAATAATACCAAGAAATTCTATAATAATAATCTGTACCCAATTAAGAGTAACACATTTCTACTGATTTTTTTTTATATTGATATTTCAGAGGGTTATTTTGGTCATTTTCAGATAATAAAAATTCCCCACACAAAAGTTTCATTTCAGTGATTGAAGAGTCCTTTTCTCTGACAGGTAATGGCTTGCTTTTTTTGTAATTTCTGAATCTAATGGTGCATCTGTATCTCTTTATGCCAAGATTGATTAACCTTGGAAGAAAATAATCTTGTGTTATGGTTCTTTTCAAAATGACGTAGTTGGACTTTCTCCTGGTGTCTGCATGTGGTCCATGGGAAAATATAACTATCTTTCTCCTACTTCCACTATTCTGCTCTCATAGTCCAGTCTAGCCAGTGTCTTGGCTGTGCACTTTTCAAGGGTGAATAAGATTTCAGTCAACTGTGGTCCCCCAACCAGGATGAACATTTGTTAACTGTTCCAAGGAGTTTTTCAATTAGCTTGGGTTCACCCATTGGAGGAAGTGAAGGATATTTTCATAGCACTCCAACAACATTCTCCAAACAAATCATATCTTTCTTTGGTCAGTTTCAACACATCAAACATTGTATACCCTTGAGGTAGATATTGGACTAAGATTTGAAAGATGCAAAACATTAAAAAAATTATTTATAGTTTTTTTATAATCTAGCCCCTCACTTTTATATTGTAAAAATACTTGTCTCCTATTATCTTGCTCTTGAACCCTATTTTTTTTGAACCCTATTTTTAACTGTTACGCAGCAAAGCTTGCTCCCCGTTTGGGATGTGGTTTCAAGTTTTCATTGAATAGACAAGGGGGAGAAGCCCAGATCCTTTAGTGATCAGGCCCTGCCCAGCCAATGAGTGAACAAATACCCAGAGGCCCTCTTTCTGACCAGATCTCCCATGTTGCATGGCACATTCTTACCCCTCAGAGTAGAACCTCTCTTCCAAAGTTCCTAAATTTAAAGAGGGGCTGACTTTTATTGGCTCTTTTGCTTTGGAGAACTCAAATAAAGCAGAGTATAATTACTATTATAGACTCTATTACTTTTTTCTTAAGCAAAGTTTAGTAATACCAGGGATCAAAACATTTCAGTGGCTGGGTCATGGTGATCAGTACAAAATAACCTCTAAATTGCTTATTCAAAAAACTACCTCCAAATATATTCAACTTGGCTCTGAGTTTATGAAGGTGTGATAGAAGAAAAATATTCTTTGGAAATTTTCCACATAATTTACTCTAATAATTGATATGTACACATTCTTCACCTATTCTCTGTCATTTCCTATTGGGCTCAAATCTCACTCAGAATCTTTACTGGCTGAAAAATAGAGCTTGGAAATAAAACTTTTAAATAATATGTTTAGACTTTATAAAAGTCAATGATAATTTGGTTATTGTTCTATCTATAGAGCCAAAACTTTTAAATATAGGACAGAGTCAAAATATTGGGGTTCCAAATCCCACCTGAATTTCTATATATGCAATAGCATTTATTCTCCATGTATTTCAGCTATGCATTACTAATTTATTACTGCTTCACAAATTACCCAGAAACATTACTGTTTAAAACAATGAGTATGATCCTACCATTCTGCAGATCACGGATTTAGGCATAGTTGAACTGGCTCTTCCGGTGCAGGATCTCTCATAAGCCTGCAATAAAACTGTTGGCTGGGACTGCAGTCATCTCAAGGCTTGACTGGGACAGGATCCACTTCCGAGATCAGTCACATGCTTTTCGACAGACCTCAACTTCTCACTGGCTGTCGGCTAGAGATATCAGTTCCCTACCACTTGGATCTCTCCATAGGGCAGCTGACAAGACAAGAAAGGTATATAGCAAGAGAATTGACATCCCATCGCTTTTGCTGTATTCTATTTTTTAGAAGTGAGTTACTAGGTCTAGCTTTCACACTAGGGTAGAGGATTACCCAAGCTTATGAAAACTAGGAGGTCAGGCTGATTGGGGGCCATTTTAGATGCTCTTTACCATGGTTAAACATTTATCATTCATCAGCCTCCAAAACAGTAGTGTATATTTTTATACACCAATGGAAAATTTTAGTCTCAAAGTTGCATAGTATCTATGTTAAAATTCTATCTAGAATTTAGCTATTAAATGATTCCTCCTTGTCCATGTAGATGAGGATATGTGGGATGACTATTGGTTAAGTGGAAAACATTTCCATTAAAAAATTTGACTTACAGAAACATCTTGCCATTTATGAAGCAGAAACATTATTAAAATTTTGATATCCTCAAATAACACATTAAAATCATTTGCTGATTTACCACATTTATGTTATCCAGTTAAAAAGTTAAACAACAAAAAACAAACAAATAAATGGAGTGTTTTTTATGTAGCAGTTTCCTATTGCTGCTATAACAGATTACCACAAAGTTAGTGGATTAAAAAACCACAAATTTATTATCTTGGTTTTGGAGGTCAGAGTTCAAAATGGGTTTCACTGGGTTAAAATCAAGGGTTTGGCTCTAGGTTAAAATCTGTTTTAGTGTTTTTCCCCTTTCAGCTCCTAGAAGTTGCCTGAATTCCTTGACTTGTGCCCCTCTTCCATCTTAGAAGCCAGCAATGGCTGGTTGGGTCTTTCTTACACTGCAGCATTCTGACACTGACTATCATACCTCCCTCTTTCACTTATAAGGATCTTCAGATTTTATTAGGCCTACCTAGATAAACCAGTATAATTTCCTCATCTCAAGTTCTGCTGAATAGCAAACTTAATTCCACCTGCAACTTTAATCTACCCTTGTCATGTAACATAATATATTCATAGGCTCTGGGAATTAGGATGTAAATAACTTTGGGGGCTATTATTCTGCCTACCATATTTTGAAATGTTGGATTTAACTGAAGCAAGCTTGGTATACATTTACACATTTTCAATATACACAGTACATTGTACAATTCTTTTAGCAACTTCAGAGCAGATGCATGTTTATTTGTTAAATGAATAAATCAATATATATTCATCAGCTCAAGTTGTTATACCTGCTATACAAAGTCAAAGGAGGCTGAGTCTTCTCGGCTAAGAGAAGAGAGACACAGGTACTTGACACTTCCTACTGAAAGTCCTCTTGATTGCATTTTCTTAGTTGACTGCCATAATTCCCAAATGATATTTTCTTTGTTCTTTATTCTTAAAGTACAATGATAACAGATGCCATGTAAGAAGATATGAAGAAAAGGAAATAATAGCCACAGGAGGAATGAATGGAGTAATACAATGCAACCTGACTTAATCTACTAAATAAATTTCTTTTCCTCTCCCCATTCGTAAATCTATGTTATCTATTTTAGTGAATGGCTTCACACACAGTTATTAGAAACCTGAATGTATGTCTACTCTTTACTCTCCCTCATCTTCCAACCCAATTATTTTAAGTCCTATCATTTCCAACCCTTTACCTCCATTCTCATTTCCATGGCATACTCAGACTTCTTCAGTTCATAATCCTTAATCTCTACCTTTTCTGCTTCCAATTTATCTTTTATGCTTTGTCAGAAATAAATTTTCAAAATTTATATATATGACTGTAATAGTCTTCTGCTTAAATTTTATCAATGGCACTCCATTTATTATAAATTCCTGAGCCTGGCATTTAGGGCTTTTCACAATTTGACTTTATTTTTCCATCCTCATTTGCAATTACTCCCCCGGATACATCCAGTATTCTAATCCCCCTGACTCATTTGTAGTTTACACAGCACGTGTCTTTATTCAAGGCTGCTATTAGTTATGTCCTTCTCCTCTCCTGCTTCTTAAGTTCCTATAATTACCCAGGAAAACTCTGCAAATTCTTCCCAGTGTCCCTTACCACTCCCCAATCCAATGTAAGTGAAATCAGTCCCTGTCTTGCTATTTCTTCTAAATTTATTTTAAAATCTTTATTAGAACAATGGCCTCTTTTTTTCTTTTTTTTTCACTTTGGCCAAAATGTGTGTAGGTTGGTACTTAACTATCTTGCATTAAGAGTCCTGATTTGAAGTCAGATGGTGCCCTGGCTATGTGTATACATAGCATATGTGTAGATATTAAAATTACACTTGGCTTGGAAGAAAAGGGCACTGAGTAGTGAGAAGAATTCCTCACCAAGGCATGTTATACAAATGTATAGAGCAAGGTGTTGCACGTTTTTGAGCTTTTTCATCTCTTTGTCACTCTCCTCAAAGTAGACCCTCAAGATGTCCCCTTTCTGGGACAGATGCTTCCCTGAGGGCTGGAGACTCTTATCCTCAGTGTGAGGTAGCCACCCAGTACAGATCTTATAAATGTGCAAATAAATGATATTAAATGAAAAATATCTCAACCTGACTATTCTTTTATGCTTTTGTCCCAGACATGCACTGACCCATTATTTACAGCAAACTTAGACCATAAATCTTCACATTTACATATCCTTAGAGTTCTGTGAATCAGACTTCACCTGAATAATTTTAAGAGACTCCTGGGGGCAAAAGAGATGGAAAATTACATGTTCATCCAGAGACTAGATTACATCAATTATTATTACTGGGCTCAATTCTCCTGCTACCAGTGTTCCCTCTGTGACCATTTTTATTCCACAATTTTTTTATTATTATTATATTTTTAGTTTGCTGAGTTCTAAGCGTGCCCTATAGTATAGTACATGACACGAAGAATTCACCATTTCTTTTCAGGGTTTTGCAATGTAAGTCATTAAGTTCAATATTTAGTTTCTGGTGTTATATACACATAAATATAAAACACACTATACATACATATAGTACACACACATGCATAGGCACACACACACACACATAAATGTCAATAAATGAAGAGATTACAAACTAGTGTGTGCTAATAAAATAGTGATTTATAGCTGCCTGATAAGAATTATTTAACAGGAAACATATACGACAGGTTGCAATTTTAAATCATACTAAGTTTTTCTTTTTCTGATTTTCATACAGATCTCAAAGAATTAAAGAATTTTATGACTCTCTATATACGACCTTTGGCACCACTGCTGCATATTCCCAAAGTGCCTCATGTATTAAGCAGTCTCCTCTGATAGCTTAAAACTAGAAAACAACTCAAAGGCTTTAGTAGATTGTTGAAAAGGAACAGTAAACTAGTATACATGAAATTTTTGGAATCTTGATCTAGGCTGAATGCCTATCACCCTGTTAGAGGACAAGGACTTGTATAAATGGGAGGCCAAGAACTATGCCATTTGGCAGAGCTTTTACACCTTAATAGGCTAGTGCAGGAGCTCATGACTGGTGTATCTGTCTAACAATATGCTTTATTTTCCCAGTGATTAATAGATTCAAATGGACTTTATTTCAGCTAGTTTAAACGTGAGGCAAATAAAAGTAGCAGGCCAAATGACTAGAAGCAGATGGAGACAGAAAGAAGCTGAATTACTAGACTGGCAATCATCAAAGCCAGACAGACCCCAGTTTTTTCTGTTATAGTATCCTGAACTGAAATCTCATCTTGTCTGAGGCCTGGCTTTTTGACTACTGAGACATTGTGCTCTGTTGACCTAATTCCCCCAGAAATTAGTATCATATGCCCTAAATACTTAATGTAATCTGAATGTGGCTCTACTGTTTACCACATGAAGAAGCTAAAGGTAGGAAACACAACAGGTGAGAGGTGGAGACAGAAGAAGAAAAAAGAAACAGGGGGAAGGATGGAGGGTGGAAGGAAGAGGGAGAGGCTGTGAGCAGGCAGGCTGGAATAATGGATGCTTGGGAGAGTCCATCAAAGGAAATGAGGATGCAAACTCATAAATTGGGACATTAATTTATTTCAATTACACAAGTCATTTTCAACACTTTTTGTAAAGTAATCTTTATTGAAGTATAGTCGATTTACAATATTATACACATTTCAGGTGTACAGTATAGTGATTCAATATTTTTATAGCTTATACTCCATTAAAAATTAGTACAAAATTATGGCTATATGTCCTTGTGCTGTACAATATATACTTGTTGCCTATCTATTTTATACATGGTAGCTTATATCTCTTAATCTCATACATCTATTTTGGCCCCCCTTCCTTCTCCCCACTGGTATCCACTAGTTTATTTTCTTTATCTGTAAGTCAGTTTTTGTTCTGTTATTGATATATATATATATATATATATATATATATATAATTTTTAGATTACACATATAAGTGATAACAGTATGTGCCTTTTTCTGACTTATTTCTCTAAGCACAGTACTCTCTAGGTCCATCCACCTTGTTGCAAATGGCAGAATTTCATTCATCTCTTGATGGACACTTGGGTTGCTTCTATATTTTGCCTATTGTAAACAATGTTGCTATGAACATCAGGGTGCATGTATCTTTTCGATTTAGTGTGTTTTCTTTTTTTTTTCAAATATATACCCAGGAATGAAATTGCTAGATCATTTGGTAGTTCTATTTTCAGTTTTGTGAGGAACCTCCACACTGTTTTCCACAGTGGCTGCACCAATTTACATTCCTACCAACAGTACAGGAGGGTTCCATTTTCTCCACATCCTTGCCAACATTTGTTATTTCTGTTCTTTTTGATGATAGCCATTCTGACAGGTGTAAGGTGAAATATCACTGTGGTTTTGACTTGCATTTCCCTGATGGCTGGTGACGTTGAGCATCTTTTCATGACCCTATTGTTCCTATGCATTTCCTCTTTGTAAAAATATCTATTCAGTTTTTCTGCCTAATTTTTAATCAGGTTGTTTGTTTCTTTTGATGTTGAGTTGTATGAGCTGTTTATACATATGTTAGATATTAACCCCTTATCAATCATATCATTTGCAAATATCTTCTCCCATTCAATAGGTTGTCTTTTTGTTTTGTTGATGACTTCCTCTTCTGTGCAGAAGCTTTTACATTTAATTAGGTCCCATTTGTTTATTTTTGCTTTTATTTCCTTTACTTTAGGAGATAGAGCAAAAAAAAATCACTGTGATTTATGTCAAAGAGTGTTCTGCCTATGTTTGCCTCTAGGAGTTTTATTGTACAGTAAGTCCCCTACATACAAAGCTTCAAATTGCAAACTTTCAAAAATGCAAACATGCGTGCGCATGTCCAACCACGTAAGTTAATTCACATGTCTGGCGTACATTGTCACGTGCGTGCATCCTCTACAAGTGGTTGTGCTTTTGTGTACTTTACTGTACAGTACTGTTGCTGTGCAACACGAGGAGCTTACTAATGAAGATCTGATGGAATTGAAGGTCCAGAGAAAGGGCAAAGAGGGACAAGAAGAAGAAGAAGTAACAGAAGAACAGAAGAGATTCACGATGCAGAAAATGACAAGAGGATTTTCTTTATTTGAGGAGGCACTATTAGTTTCTGAGGCACAGGACCTGAACGCAGAATAGTACACAAAGGTTGCAGCAGCCATTCAGAATGCAATCCAGTGCTACCATGTCATCTATGATGAAGAAAGAAGAGCATCACTGGATCATTTTTTCAAAAGGATAGATAGAACTGAATTCAGCAAGGAACCAGAACCTGTGCCATCAACGTCAGGCATGAGTGAAATTGCAGCTTGCCCTCTGTCTCCTATTGCCAATGATCCTTTAGCTCTACCATTTCCCACCTCCTCTCCCTCCTCCAGTCAGTAACTCCTCTTGCCTGTTCACTCAATGCCAGCCCCTGTATGCCGCTGTTGTACTGTACTACTGTACTTTTCAAGGTACTGTACTGTAAGATTAAAAATCTTTTCTTTATTTTTATGTTTGTTTTTATGTATTATTTGTGTGAAAAGTACTATAAACCTATTACAGTACAGTACTATATAGCCAATTATGTTAGTTGGGTACCAGGCTAACTTTGTTGGACTTACGAACAAATTGGATTTATGAATGTGCTCTCAGAACAGAACTCGTTTGTATGTAGGGGACTTACTGTATCCACTCTTACATTTAAGTCTTTATTCCAATTTGAGTCTACTTTTGTATATGGGGTTAGAAAATGTTCTAATTTCATTCTTTTACATGCAGCTGTCTGGTTTTCTGGCACCACATATTGACTAGACTGTTTTTTCTCCATTATATACTCTTGCTCCTTTGTTGTAGATTAATTGACCATGAGTGCATGGGTTTATTTCTGGGGCATCTATCCTGTTCCATTGATCTTTGTGTCTGTTTTTGTGCCAGTATCATACTGCTTTGATTACTACAGTTTTGCAGTATAGTCTGAAGTCAGGGAACATGATTCCGTCAGCTCTTTTCTTCTTTCTCAAGATTGTTTTGGTTTTTGGGGGTCTTTTGTGCTTCCATCCAAATTAAAAACTTGTTTGTTCCAGTTCTGTAAAAAATGGAATTGCTATTTTGATAGAGATTGCACTGAATCTGTAGATTGTTTTCGGCAGTATGGTCATTTTAACACTATTGATTCTTCCAAATCTAGAACACAGTGTATCTTTCCATCTGTTTGTATCGTCTCCAATATTTTTCATCAGTGTCTTACAGTTTTCAGAGTATAGGTCTTTTGCCTCCTTAGGTAGGTTTATTCCTAGCTACTTTATTCTTTTTGATGCAATGATAAATGGGATTGTTTCCTTAATTTCTCTTTCTGATACTTCATTGTTAGTGTATAGAAATGAAACAGATGTTTGTATATTAATTTTGTATCATGAAACTTTACTGAATTCATTGATGAACGTTAGTAGTTTTCTGGTGGTGTCTTTAGGATTTTCTATGTATAGTATCATGTCAACTGCAAACACTGACAGATTTACTTCTTCCTTTCAAATGTGGATTCCTTTTATTTCTTTTTCTTTTCTGATTACTGTGGCTAGGACTTCCAAAACTATATTGAGGGGGACGAGGGGAAGACGGCAGAAGATTAAGAGGCGGAGATCACCTTCCTCCCCACAGATACATCAGAAATACATCTACATGTGGAACAACTCCTACAGAACACCTACTGAACGCTGGCAGAAGACCTCAGACCTCCCAAAAGGCAAGAAACTCCCCACGTACCTGGGTAGGGCAAAAGAAAAAAAGAAAAAACAGACAAAAGAATAGGGACGGGACCTGCACCATTGGGAGGGAGCTGTGAAGGAGGAAAGGTTTCTACACACACTAGGAAGCCCCTTCGCGGGCAGAGGCTGCAGGTGGCAGAGGGGGAAGCTTCGGAGCCGCGGAGGAGAGTGCAGCAACAGGGGTGCGGAGGGCAAAGCGGGGAGATTCCCGCACAGAGGATCGGTGCCGAACAGCACTCACCAGCCCGAGAGGCTTGTCTGCTCACCCGCCGGGGAGGGCGGGGCTGCGAGCTGAGGCTTGGGCTTCAGTCGGAACGCAGGGAGAGGACTGGGGTTAGTGGCGTGAACACAGCCTGAAAGGGTTAGTGCACCACGGTTAGCCGGGAGGGAGTCCAGGAAAAGGTCTGGAGCTGCCGAAGAGGCAAGAGACTTTTTCTTCCCTCTCTGCTTCCTGGTGCACGAGGAGAGGGGATTAAGAGTGCTGCTTAAAGGAGCTCCAGAGATGGGCGCGAGCCGCGGCGCTTTTAGCCCAGAGACGGGCAGTAGATGCTAAGGCTGCTGCTGCCGCCACTAAGAAGCCTGTGTGCGAGCACAGGTCACTATCCACACCCCTCTTCCGCGGAGCCTGTGCAGCCCGCCACTGCCAGGTTCCCGGGATCCAGGGACAACTTCCCTGGGAGAACGCACGGAGGGCCTCAGGCTGGTGCAACGTCACGCAGGCCTCTGCCGCCGCAGGCTCCCCCCGCACTCCACGCCCCCCTCTCCCCCACCCCCGGCCTGAGTGAGTCAGAGCCCCTGAATCAGCGGTTCCTTTAACCCCGTCCTGTCTGAGCGAAAAACAGATGCCCTCCGGCGACCTACACGCAGAGGCGGGGCCAAATCCAAAGCTGAGCCCCTGGGAGCTGTGAAAACAAAGAAGAGAAAGGGAAATCTCTCCCAGCAGCCTCAGAAGCAGCGGATTAAAGCTCCAAAATCAACTTGATGTACCCTGCATCTGTGGAATACATGAATAGACAACGAATCATCCCAAATTAAGGAGGTGGACTTTGAGAGCAAGATTTATTATTTTTTCCCCTTTTCCTCTTTTTGTGAGTGTGCATGTGTATGCTTCTGTGTGAGATTTTGTCTGTATAGCTTTGCTTCCACCATTTGTCCTAGGGTTCTATCCGTCCGTTTTTTTTTTTTTCTTTTTAAAATTTTTTTTCTTAATAATTAATTTTAGTAACTTTATTTCATTTTACTTTATCTTCTTTCTTTCTTTCGTTCTTTCCTTCCTTCCCTCCTTTAGACAACGAATCATCCCAAATTGAGGAGGTGGACTTTCAGAGCAAGATTTATGATTTTTTCCCCTTTTCCTCTTTTTGTGAATGTGTATGTGTATGCTTCTGTATGAGATTTTGTCTGTATAGCTTTGCTTCCACCATTTGTCCTAAGGTTCTATCCGTCTGTTTTTTTTTAATCTTTTCTCTTAATAATTATTTTTAATTTAATGACTTTATATATTTTATTTATTTTACTTTATCTTTTCTTTCTTTCTTCCTTCCTTCTTTCCTTCCTTCCTTCCTTTCTTTCTGCCTTCCTTCCTTCCTTCCTACTTCTACTAGTTCTTTCTACTTTTGCTCCCTTTTATTCTGAGCCATGAGGATGAAAGGCTCTTGGCGCTGCAGCCAGGAGTCAGTGCTGTGCCTCTGAGGTGGGATAGCCAAATTCAGGACACTGGTCAACAAGAGGCCTCCCAGCTGCACATAATATCAAACGGCGAAAATCTCCCAGAGATCTCCATCTCAACGCCAGCACCCAGCTTCACTCAATGACCAGCAAGCTACAGTGCTAGACACCCTATGCCAAACAACTAGCAAAACAGGAACACAAACCCACCCATTAGCAGAGAGGCTGCCTAAAATCATAATAAGTCCACAGACACCCCAAAACACACCACCAGACGTGGACCTGCCCACCGGAAAGACAAGATCCAGCCTTATCCATCAGCACACAGGCACTAGTCCCCTCGACCAGGAAGCCTACACAACGCACTGAATCAACCTTAGCTACTGGGGACAGACACCAAAAACAACGGGAACTATGAACCTGCAGCCTGCAAAAAGGAGACCCCAAACACAGTAAGATAAGCAAAATGAAAAGACAGAAAAACACACCACAGATGAAGGAGCAAGATAAAAACCCACCAGACCTAACAAACGACGAGGAAATAGGCAGTCTACCTGAAAAAGAATTCAGAATAATGATCGTAAAGATGATCCAAAATCTTGGAAATAGAATAGACAAAACAAGAAACATTTAACAAGGACCTAGAAGAATTAAAGATGAAACAAACAATGATGAACAACACAATAAATGAAATGAAAAATACTCTAGATGGGATCTATAGCAGAATAACTGAGGCAGAAAAACGGATAAGTGACCTGGAAGATAAAACAGTGGAAATAACTACTGCAGAGCAGAATAAAGAAAAAAGAATGAAAAGAACTGAGGACAGTCTCAGAGACCTCTGGGACAACATTAAATGCACCAACATTCGAATTATAGGGGTTCCAGAACAAGAAGAGAAAATGAAAGGGACTGAGAAAATATTTGAAGAGATTATAGTTGAAAACTTCTCTAATATGGGAAAGGAAATAGTTAATCAAGTCCAGGAAGCACAGAGAGTCCCATACAGGAAAAATCCAAGGAGAAATACACCAAGACACATATTAATCAAACTGTCAAAAATTTAATACAAAGAAAGCATATTAAAAGCAGCAAAGGAAAAACAACAAATAACACACAAGGGAATCCCCATAAGGTTAACAGCTGATCTTTCAGCAGAAACTCTGCAAGCCGGAAGGGAGTGGCAGGACATATTTAAAGTGATGAAGGAGAAAAACCTGCCACCAAGATTACTCTACCCAGCAAGGATCTCATTCAGATTTGACGGAGAAGTTAAAACCTTTACAGACAGGCAAAAGCTGAGAGAGTTCAGCACTACCAAACCAGCTCTACAACAAATACTAAAGGAACTTCTCTAGGCAAGAAACACAAGAGAAGGAAAAGACCTACAATAACGAACCCAAAACAATTTAGAAAATGGGAATAGGAACATACATATCGATAATTACCTTAAATGTAAATGGACTAAATGCTCCCACCAAAAGACACAGATTGGTTGAATGGATACAAAAAAAAGATCCATATATATGCTGTCTACAAGAGACCCACCTCAGACCTAGAGACACATACAGACTGAAAGTAAGTGGATGGAAAAAGGTATTTCATGCAAATGGAAACCAAAAGAAAGCTGGAGTAGCAATTCTCATATCAGACAAAATAGACTTTAAAATAAAGACTGTTAGAAGAGACAAAGAAGGAGACTACATAATGATCAAGGGATCAATCCAAGAAGAAGATATAACAATTGTAAATATTTATGCACCCAACATAGGAGCACCTCAATACATAAGGCAAATACTAACAGACATAAAAGGGGAAATTGACAGTAACACATTCATAGTAAGGGACTTTAACACCCCACTTTCACCAATAGACAGATCATCCAAAACGAAAATAAATAAGGAAACACAAGCTTTAAATGATACATTAAACAAGATGGACTTAATTAATATTTATAGGACACTCCATCCAAAAATAACAGAATACACATTTTTCTCAAGTGCTCATGGAACATTCTCCAGGATAGATCATAACTTGGGTCACAAATCAAGCCTTGGTAAACTTAAGAAAACTGAAATTGTATCAAGTATCTTTTTCGACCACAACGCTATGAGACTATGTATCAATTACAGGAAAAGATCTGTAAAAAATACAAACACATGGAGGCTAAACAATACACTACTTAATAATGAAGTGATCACTGAAGAAATCAAAGATGAAATAAAAAAATACCTAGAAACAAATGACAATGGAGACACGATGACCCAAAACCTATGGGATGCAGCAAAAGCAGTTCTAAGAGAGAAGTTTATAGCAATACAAGCCCACCTTAAGAAACAGGAAACATCTCGAAAAAAACAACCTAACCTTGCAACTAAAGCAATTAGAGAAAAAAAAAAAAAAAAAAAAAAAAACCCCAAACTTAGCAGAAGGAAAGAAATCATAAAAATCAGATCAGAAATAAAAGAAATGAAAGAAACGATAGCAAAGATCAATAAAACTAAAAGCTGGTTCTTTGAGAAGATAAACAAAATAGATAAACCATTAGCCAGACTCATCAAGAAAAAATGGGAGAAGACTCAAATCAATAGAATTAAAAATGAAAAAGGAGATGTAACAACTGACACTGCAGAAATACAAGGGATCATGAGAGACTACTTCAGACAAGTATATGTCAACAAAATGGACAACCTGGAAGAAATGGACAGACTCGAAGAAATGCACAATCTGCCAAGACTGAATCAGGAAGAAATAGAAAATATGAACAGACCAATCACAAGCACTGAAATTGAAACTGTGATTAAAAATCTTCCAACAAGCAAAAGCCCAGGACCAGATGGCTTCACAGGAGAATTCTATCAAACATTTAGAGAAGAACTAACACCTGTGCTTCTCAAACTCTTCCAAAATATAGCAGAGGGAGGAACACTCCCAAACTCATTCTACATGGCCACCATCACCTTGATACCAAAACCGGACAAGGATGTCACAAAGAAAGAAAACTACAGGCCAATATCACTGATGAACACAGATGCAAAAATCCTCAACAAAATACTAGCAAACAGAATCCAACAGCACATTAAAAGGATCATACACCATGATCAAGTGGGGTTTATTCCAGGAATGCAAGGATTCTTCAATATATGCAAATCAATCAATGTGATAAACCATATTAACAAATTGCAGGAGAAAACCATATGATCATCTCAATAGATGCAGAGAAATCTTTAGACAAAATTCAACACCCATTTATGATAAAAACCCTGCAGAAAGTAGGCATAGAGGGAAAGTTCCTCAACATAATAAAGGCCATATATGACAAACCCACAGCCAACATCGTCCTCAATGGTGAAAAACTGAAAGCATTTCCACTAAGATCAGGAACAATACAAGGTTGCCCACTCTCACCACTCTTATTCAACATAATTTTGGAAGTTTTAGCCACAGCAGTCAGAGAAAAAAAGGAAATAAAAGGAATCCAAACCTGGAAAGAAGTAGTAAAGCTGTTACTGTTTGCAGACGACATGATACTATACTTAGAGAACCCTAAAGATGCTACCAGAAAACTACTAGAGCTAATCAATGAATTTGGTAAAGTTGCAGGATACAAAATTAATGCACAGAAATCTCTGACATTCCTATACACTAATGATGAAAAATCTGAAAGTGAAATCAGGAAAACACTCCCATTTACCATTGCAACAAAAAAATAAAATATCTAGGAATAAGCCTACCTAGGGACCAAAAGACCTGTATGCAGAAAATTATAAGACATGATGAAAGAAATTAAAGATGATACAAATAGATGGAGAGATATACCATGTTCTTGGATTGGAAGAATCAACATTGTGAAAATGACTCTACTACCCAAAGCAATCTACAGATTCAATGCAATCCCTATCAAACTACCACTGGCATTTTTCACAGAACTAGAACAAAAAATTTTGCAATTTGTATGGAAACACAAAAGACCCCGAATAGCCAAAGCAATCTTGAGAAAGAAAAACGGAACTGGAGGAATCAGGCTCCCTGATTTCAGACTATACTACAAAGCTACAGTAATTAAGACAGTGTGGTACTGGCACAAAAACAGAAAGATAGATCAATGGAACAGGATAGAAAACCCAGAGATAAACCCACGCACATATGGTCACCTTATCTTTGATAAAGGAGGCAAGAATATACAGTGGAGGAAAGACAGCCTCTTCAAAAAGTGGTGCTGGGAAAACTGGACAGGTATATGTAAAAGTATGAGATTAGATCACTCCCTAACACCATACACAAAAATAAGCTCAAAATGGATTAAAGACCTAAATGTAAGGCCAGAAACTATCAAACTCTTAGAGGAAAACATAGGCAGAACACTCTATGACATAAATCACAGCAAGATCCTTTTTTGACCCACCTCCTAGAGTAATGGAAATAAAAACAAAAATAAACAAACGGGACCTAATGAAACTTCAAAGCTTTTGCACAGCAAAGGAAACCATAAACAAGACCAAAAGACAACCCTCAGATTGGGAAAATATATTTGCAAATGAAGCAACTGACAAAGGATTAATTTCCAAAATTTACAAGCAGCTCATGCAGCTCAATAACAAAACAACAAACAACCCAATCCAAAAATGGGCAGAAGACTTAAATAGACACTTCTCCAAAGAAGATATACAGACTGCCAACAAACACATGAAAGAATGCTCGACATCATTAATCATTAGAGAAATGCAAATCAAAACTACAATGAGATATCATCTCACACCAGTCAGAATGGCCATCATCAAAAAATCTAGAAACAATAAATGCTGGAGAAGGTGTGGAGAAAAGGGATCACTCTTGCACTGCTGGTGGGAATGTGAGTTGTTACAGCCCCTATGGAGAACAGTATGGAGGTTCCTTAAAAGACTACAAATAGAACTACCATATGACTGAGCAATCCCACTACTGGGCATATACCCTGAGAAAACCATACTTCAAAAAGCGTCATGTACCAATATGTTCATTGCAGCTCTATTTATAATATCCCGGAGATGGAAACAACCTAAGTGCCCATCATCAGATGAATGCATAAAGAAGATGTGGCACATATATACAATGGAATATTACTCAGCCATAAAAAGAAATGAAATTGAGCTATTTGTAATGAGGTGGATAGACCTAGAACCTGTCATACAGAGTGAAGTAAGTCAGAAAGAGAAAGACAAATACCGTATGCTAACACATATATATGGAATTTAAGAAAAAAAAAAAAAGTCATGAAGAACCTAGGGGTAAGACAGGAATAAAGACACAGACCTACAAGAGAATGGACTTGAGGATATGGGGAGGGGGAAGGGTGAGCTGTGAGAAAGCGAGAGAGAGGCATGGACATATATCCACTACCAAACGTAAGGTAGATAGCTAGTGGGAAGCAGCCGCATAGCACAGGGAGATCAGGTCGGTGTTTTGTGACCACCTGGAGGGGTGGGATAGGGAGGTTGGGAGGGAGGGAGGTGCAAGAGGAAAGAGATATGGGAACATATGTATATGTATAACTGATTCACTTTGTTATAAAGCAGAAACTAACATACCATTGTAAAGCAATTATACCCCAATAAAGATATTAAAAAAAAATTATACTGAATAAAAGACTATTTTTAATAGAAGACGATAAAGACATTTTAATTTTTCTACAATGATATTAGTTTGTTAGTTTTTCTACTACTTACATCAATATTAAAATATGGAATTTCTAAAAATTCACTTATTTCATGAAGATCTGAAAATTTTGTCAGAATAAAGCCACTAATGTTATTTCATTCAAGCATTCATTTAAGCAGTATTTATTGTGTACCTATTATATGTCATGCTGTGTTCTAGATAGGTAGGATATATCAGTAAAAACACATATGAGGATCTCTCTGTCTCATGGAATTTTCATTCTAGTGGAGAAGGAATGGATAATAAACAATAAAAAAATGAATAAATAAATTATATAGTACTTCAGAATGTAAGAAGTTTTGACAGAAAAGTAGAATAGTGCATGGTAAAAAGGTGGCATTACTATTTTATAAAGAAATATAGATGAAGACATTACTAACAAAACATAAATGCTGACCATTTATTACTGAGCATTCATTATGTGGTCTGGGATACATGGAATAAAATGATAATCAAAGCTTATTAGAACAAATTTCATTAAAAATCCAGTTGTATAAATACATGTACCCATTATAAAGTGAACCCATTAAAAATAATCACAGAATGATCCTAGTTTTTAAGTACACTTATTAAAGAACAAGTTAAACCCCTAACTGTAATGCAGAAACCTATTTGTGAGTCAATCATAAACTATGGATTTCGTACTTTTGATTTGGATTAAATTCAGTTAACAAATTACCATTTTATATGAAGATATTTTATAACTAACATTTGAATAAGTTGAATGTTACTTAATCACTTCATATTTTATATAATTAAAGTAGCTTCAAAACTTCTTTCTAACAAAAAGGAGAATTTCAAACAATGTTTTTAGGAAATGAAAACATGTAAAATGGAGTATAGTTACACCTATTTAAAATTTAATGTAAAGTCACCTTTATCAATTCTCTTTGATATATTGTGTAAACCATCATTTACTACCACCACAGTAGCACCCCTAGCAGTAGTCATATCATTGAATATTTGTATATATAAATTAAAAATACTCAAATTTATATTAATACTAGTAGTTATTTTAAAACATTTGTTACCAAATAGCTTCCTTCACCACTCCACTCCTCACAGTATCAAATATCGTAGCATAGCTTAATAAAAAGAGATTGCTGAGAGTAGCTGTGTGTGATATGACCGACCTCCATTTTATGTAACTGGCAATCTCTTTAATGGAAAGTGCTTAGAAATGAACAGTAATTGATTCTGTTTCTTTTCTATAGTGGGCAATAAGTTTTCCAACTTTGATTACTACTTCAATCTTAAAGACATATTCAAAACTCCTGAGAAAACAATGCCACTAAAATCACAATTATCTTTTACAAAAGCAAGTTACATATTATACCTGAGTACAATTAACATAATTAAAACAATATTTAAATTTTACTTTAAAAATTGGCCCAAGATCAATTTCTTTATTCAAGTATTTCAAACAGATTCTCCATGAAAACTTGTTTTTATTCTTTCAATTCAGTGCTTTATAAAATGGCAGCAGAATTCTAGAAGACATATATTACATTCAAAATAAATATTTCAAAAGGTGTAAATGCATATTTCATATGCCTTAATGACTACATGAAGACGTTTCTTTGGTAGTATTTGGAATTCACATCATATAGCTATGCTCCATGTATTATTTAAACATTTTAAAATTACAGTTAATTTCTGTTCTAAGATATTTTGTTCTATATAAGAGCTGAGAGTATTTTAAAACTCAAGGAATGTTACTGAAAATCCATTTTTATTAAAAGGAAGAATGACCTAAATCACTGATATAATGATGCTTATATATATCTATATCTATTCATAAACATAGATATATCGGCATAATTATTAACAGAATTCAAGATTTCACACAATTTTTAGGCAATAGTTTTGTGTTTTTTATGTAGGGTATTCCTGGAAGTATGAGAAACATTAAAAACAACATAAATTATATATTTCAGATAAAGAAAAAAATAGATTATTTTGTAGGTACTTTATCTTAAAACTGAACTTTCGAAAGACAATATCCAAGCACTTATTTTCACTTCAAATAAATCTATCCATTCATGAAACAACAGTCAAAGAAAATGTAGAGATCCTTAATCAAACTGGCACGAATACATTAATCAAGAAAGTACTTTATTAAATCAGTGGCTATGACAGTAGAATGAAAATGAACTTTTCAGACATGTTAAGTAATGAAATTGTTAGAGGTAATACTATTCTCACATCAATCTATATACCTTTTTTAACATGGAAAAATGTTTTTCTTTTGGAAAGTTTTCCTGCTTTCTAGAGTTGTTAATCCATAAATGTTAAAAAGCATAAGACAATGTCAGCTTTCACTTCTCTTTGTATTGTTTTAAACTCAGTTACTAACATTGATCCAACATTGAACACACAAAAAAGCTTTTATTTGCCATCATATATCGGTTCTGGAAGATTTCCATTGCAAATTCACTTGACTTGCTTCTGAATAAAGATAACAGTAACAGTAACACCCACAAACATGTGCAAAGCCCCTGCCCATAGGCTAAGTGTTCATATGTAATATTTTAATCATCATAACAACCTTGCTAGGCAGATATTATTATTAGATTCATTTTACACAGGTAGAAACTAAGATATAAATATATTAAATAACTTTCCAGTGTTTCATACCTAATAAATGAAATAAGGGAACTTGAATTCAAATCTATTGGGTTGCATCAACTATTTTCTTAAAAAAATTTGAATCTACCTTTATATAAGCAAGTATAAATGAGTCCAAAGAAAGCACTGAATATGTACAATGTTATCCATTTCATACAGATTCTACATCGCTAGGAAAATGTTATACCAACAGTTAATATTGGAGCTTGAATTAAAATTCAAATTGTCTGTAACATATTTAAAAAAAATATTTATTAAATGACTCAAGACCCAAGTTACATTTGTTTTTATTAATAGAAACTGGGTTGAATATTTTGGTAGGCTTCACTAGGCAGAAAAAATATTTATCATTAAAAAGACAAACTTTCCTAAATATATTGATCATTTGGGGTGAGCACATATTCATCAATCAAAATATGTCTTATACATATAAAAAGTGCATCACATTGGAAGATATAAAGCACTGTATTTTCTTAGTTTTGGAAGTCCTAGCCACAGCAATCTGAGAAGAAAAATAAATAAAAGGAATACAAATTGGAAAAGAAGTAGTAAAACTGTCACTGTTTGCAGATGACATGATACTATACATAGAAAATCCTAAAGATGCCACCAGAAAACTACTAGGGTTCGTCAATGAATTCAGTAAAGTTGCATGATACAAAATTAATATACAAACATCTGTTGCATTTCTATACACTAACAGTGAAGTATGAGAAAGAGAAATTAAGGAAACAATCCCATTTATCATTGCATCAAAAAGAATAAAGTAGCTAGGAATAAACCTACCTAAGGAGGCAAAAGACCTATACACTGAAAACTATAAGACACTGACAAAAAAACTGAAGATGACACAAACAGATGGAAAGGTATACTGTGTTCTTGATGTGGAAGAATCAATATTGTTAAAATGACCATACTACCCAAAACAATCTACTGATTCAGTGCAATCCCTATTAAAATACCAATGCCATTTTTTACAGAACTGGAACAAAAAATCTTAAAATTTGTATGGAAACACAAAAGACCCCAAATAGCCAAAGCAGTCTTGAGAAAGAAAAACAGAGCTGGAGGAATCAGACTCCCTGACTTCAGACTATACTACAAAGCTACAGTAATCAAGACAGTATGGTACTGGCACAAAAACAGAAAGATAGATCAATGGAACAGGATAGAAAGCCCAGAGATAAACCCACACACATATGGTCACCTTATCTTTGATAAAGGAGGAAGGAATATAGAGTAGAGAAATGACAGCCTCTTCAATAAGTGGTGCTGGGAAAACTGGACAGCTATATGTAAAAGAATGAAATTAGAACACTCCCTAACACCATACACAAAAATAAACTCAAAATGGATTAAAGACCTAAATGTAAGACCGGACACTATCAAACTCTTAGAGCAAAACATAGGAAGAACACTCTTTGACATAAACTGCAGCAAGATCTTTTTTGACCCACCTCCTAGAATAACGGGAATAAAACCAAAAATAAACAAATGGGACCTAATGAAACTTAAAAGCTTTTGCACAAAGAAGGCAACTATAAACAAGACGAAAAGACATCCCTCCAAATGGGAGAAAATATTTGCAAACCAATCAACGGGCAAAGGATTACTCTCCAAAACATATAAACAGCTAATGCAGCTCAATATTAAAAAAAACAGAAACCCAATAAAAAAATGGGCAGAAGACCTAAATAGACATTACTCCAAAGAAGACATACATATGGCCAAGAAGCACATGAGGAGCCACTCAACATCACTAATTCTTACAGAAATGCAAATCAAAACTACAATGAGGTATCACCTCATACCAGTAAGAATGGACATCATCAGAAAAATCTACAAACAACAAATGCTGGAGAGGGTGTGGAGAAAAGGGAAACCTCTTGCACTGTTGGTGGGAATGTAAATTGATATAGCCACTATGGAGAACAGTATGGAGGTTCCTTAAAAAACTAAAAATAGAATTACCATATGACCCAGCAATCCCACTACTGGGCATATACCCAGAGAAAACTATAATTCAAAAAGACATATGCACCCCAATGTTCACTGCAGCACTATTTACAACAGTGAGGTCATGGAAGCAACCTAAATGCCCATTGACAGACGAATGGATAAAGAAGATGTGCTACATATACACAATGGAATATTACTCAGCCATAAAAAGGAACAACATTGGGTCATTTGTAGAGATGTGGATAGACATAGTGACTGTCATACAGAGTGACGTAAGTCAGAAAGAGAAAAATAAATATCATATATTAACGCATATATGTGGAACCTAGAAAAATGGTATACAGATGAACCAGTGTGCAAGGCAGAAATAGAGACAGATGTAGAGAACAAATGTACGGACACCAAGGGGGGAAAATGGATGGGGTGGTGGGGGTGGTGGTGGGATGAACTAGGAGATTGGGATTGACATATATACACTAATATGTATAAAATAGTTAACTAATAAGAACCTGCTGTATTAAAAAAATTTAAAAAAATAAAGCACTGTTATTTTTAAAAAGCTTCTATAATTTTTCTGTAGGTTTAATTATAAATCATAACATAGTTATGGCATCATTTTAATCATTATGTGTGCTAAATTCATAATTATGAATCATATATGCAGTGAATCACACAAAATATTTAATCCTTAGTTTATTTGATTTATTCATTTATTCATTCACTAACTAGACAAATACTTTAAGGATCTCCTCTTTCCTATGATTATTCTATCTGCTGAGGATATAATGAAAAAGATAGACTGGCTCCTCATCCTTGTAGAATTTACACTTTAGTATGTGAGAAAGGCAATAAACAGGTTAAAACATTAAAAAAATAAAGATATATTTTTTATTTTTTTAAAGCTGTTGAAAAAAAACAGCTTTAGAAATCAATGGGTTATCTGTAAAGGCTTCTCAAAGAAACTGACAGTTCGAGGAGAACTAAAGAGCAGAAAGAACTTACCAGGCAAAGAGTGGTGGTAAACTTATTTCAAGGAATATTAAACTCAAAGCCTCCAAAGTGGGAAAGAGCTTGATATGTTCTAGACTGACAGAGGGCCAGTGTGATGTTTCACAGGGAGAAGGATGAAGCATGGTATGGGATGTGCTTGAGGAGAAAGATAGGAGCCTGTCATGCTGAGACTTATAGGCCAAAGTAAGTAGTGTGAACAGAAGCCATTGATAGGTTGTTAACAGAGGAATTATACATTCTGACTTATACTGTATAAAGATAACTCTGGGTCCTTTGTGGGAAATGGATTGGAGAGGAACGGGTAGAAGTGGAGAGAGGATGGGACCAGTTCAGAGTCTATTATGATAGTTCATTACATAAAACGATGATGCTTGAACAATGGTGGAGCTAAGGGAGATAAAAAGAAGTGGACACATTTGAGCAAAAACCTGCCTAGCTTTCTGGTGCAGCTTTTGATTTAATAATAATAATTAAAAAAAAACAAAAATCAAGGGAATTGATTTCCATGAGGATCAAGGGAAATTGTGCCTACCTCAGCTCCCCATGGCATAGGCTGGCTGAGTATTCTGTTGTTCAACTGCTTAGACTAAGTGACTGCTTTTTCCCAGTAGCTGTTGAGAGTGTGTGCAATAGTCTGAGAAGCAGGTGAGGAGGAGGAGGTGGGGGGGGTTGCCCTGTTTGGCACTTGGCCCTGTTATTGCTGAGGTTCCTGTTGTCTGCCTCTGAGGCCCAGATCCCACCAGGCCTCTAGAGTGCTCTAATTAGTACAACTCCTAATAGATAGAAAAGAAACATCTGGCCTGAGAGCAAAACACATTGAGAAGTCCATTTCTAAGTAAAATTAAAGGATTACTATGGCTGCTGAAAAAAAAAAAGAAAGAAAAAGTTCAAGAAACTCTCATTTCCTTTGAGTTTCACTATATCACACCCTTGCAGATTTTCTTCCATCTCTCTAACTGCTCCTTTTCAATTTCCTTTGAAGGCTTTTTCATTTCCACTCTACCTCTAAGTATTAAAATTCTAGCTCTCAACTCTAGTTACCCAACACTTTTGCCCTAGGCCTTCTCACTCATTTCCAAGGCTTCAAATATTTATGTGATAAATGTCTTATATCTCATTCTGAGTAATCTGAGTTCCAAATCAGTTTATTCTGCCTCTTAACACATCCTTCTTAAAAAGATCTCAAATATAGTATGTTCAAAACCGAATTCTTGCTTTTCTTCACATTGGAGTGATTTCTTCTCTCATTAATGATATTTCAAACCATCTAAGTTTCAATTCAAGCCAGATATGTTCGTTTAAATCTTAAAACTTCCCTCTCCACTGCTCAACTATAAAGAAACCATCACTAAATCCCGTCAATTCACTAACCTTAATGGGGTCTATAAAATGTGGTATTCTTCCTTGACCACTTCTATGGCTTCTTCTTGTCCAACTCCCTTACTCAAAACTTGCCAGCCATCTGGTCTGCTTTCTGACCTCCAATGCTTCAAGCACTTTCATGATTCAATCCCCACCCCCCAAATGCTGTACTCTGCCTGAAATATTCTCCCCCTCTTCATCCTTGCTTCATCTTTGATGAATGTTTATTTCTACTCAGTGTCCAGAATGAACCACAAATATCACTTTATCAAAAGGGTCTTATGCAACATCTCCTCAATCTAAGTTATGTTTTCCTACTGCGTTTTCCCAAAGCACTCCTCATTTTTTTCCCTGAAAAACCTTTATCATTGTTTGTCATGACACTCTTGTTATTATACTTTAACATAAACTATTTTGCTAACTAGTATCTTCATGGGTCCTAGAGCTACTGCAGAAGATCTGGACTTCCAAGGTAAGTGCAATAAGAATTACTACTTTATTTTGTTTGCAATATGGAAGAAATCTTTTTTTAAATAATAATTCCTAATAAAATGAGTTAACAAAATTAACTATCTTTTCAGTTAATAAAGGTAAAAATTAAAGCAGCTTCAAAATATATTGAACAAACTGAACTGCAGCAATATAACATTATAATACATGTGATTAACGTAGTTTCTGAAGTTTTAGCCAAATTTTTTAAAAAAAGATTTCACCCGGAAGAGGAATTATTGAAAATTATAAAAGTGTTTTAGCCATTGCATTTTATCACTTCATATTCCCTTCAAAATATTGTATGCAAATATTTGGATTATTTTCATTGATATACCCTTGAGCAAATGGTTGTTCACTAGTGATATGTCATTTCTTGTGTGGTATAGTTTATTAGCTTGCTTAGAAGGTATGCTTGAAATTTAGAATTGGATACTTAAAAATTTTTAAGAACACAGAATTTCCTAAACTCTTGAAATTTAGCATTGCAGTAGGTTGAGATAATCTTAGGCAATTATTAAATTAATTATTTAATAGGTTATTTAAGTAAAACATTTTTAAATAGGAGAAAATGACAATAAAAGGGAAAGGAAAATTCTCTATTTTCAGTAGAGAATATCTACTGAAATAGGTTATTTTAAGCAATACTATTTTTTCCCTAAAATTATACAATTTTACTTAAAATATATTTAAATATTTCCTAAAATATGTTGAAATTTTTACCATACTAAACAATTAATTATTGATTTATGATTATTGTCTAATAAAGCTTATAACTTAAACAACAATCTAGTAGTATCTACGAGGGTAAATATTATCTTGTTTTAGGGAATTCTTCACTTGTTCATTGTTTTATTTATTTTACTCTCTAAAGTAACTGAAAATGAATAATTTTATGCAAGTCCAAAGTTATATACATTTAGATATGCAAAACTCAGTAGATGAGAAAATAGGGTATTCAGAGCAACATTTT
Source organism: Aethalodelphis obliquidens (assembly GCF_003676395.1). NCBI lineage: Eukaryota > Metazoa > Chordata > Mammalia > Artiodactyla > Delphinidae > Aethalodelphis > Aethalodelphis obliquidens. Next base: position 49,990,283 of record NW_020837948.1, on the reverse strand, counting down.
CTCATCAGCTTAACCTTCATATTTTTCTTCTCTTTATTAAGTACATTTGAAATTGTATGAAATCTGAGTTTCTTTGTAGTAATATGAAAATGTGGTTTGGAGAATGGATACTACATCAGTAATTAAATGATTGTGTCTATGTAATTCCTTGTAATTTCTTCTATAGCATTTATTTCATTCTTTATAAGATTTATTTCTAACCAGTTAAGTTTCACAAAATATAGTATCTGTAAGAAGTTCAAAGATTCTTCACTCTTTCTACCATATCAGGAAAATCGCCTTAAAAAGACCATGATAAAACTGCCAGGATTTAACTAAGAGCCCAACTATTGTTTTCTCCTCCTCTCCTCCTGTTTTCCTGAAAATTAAAATCCAGTTGCTCTGTCTGCAAAGCAGTTTTCCAGACGTCTCCAAGACTAAGTGAAAAAAACAACAGATGAAGCATAAAAATGGAAAAGGCTTGAAAAAAATGAAAGCCAGAAAAATGAACCAGGTTGAGCTCAATGTACTGTGTACAATCTTGCCTTAATTTTCTTACCGACACCTGTTAGGATCAATATAAATGACAAAACTCAGATCATTAGTCCTAAAATTAAATTCTATTAAAGAAAATATCACACAGTGTAGCTTTTTTCTTAATACTCAGTCATTCAGTTTCAGTAGTGCCAAGTCATTAAAAAATAATTTTAAAGGTCTGTGCAAGCTGAGCCACAGATATTTGTTTTTTCTAAGATCTTAAATATACATTCTTCAGTAGTGGGAAAGATGAACAATAAAGACTTCCTGCAGATAAGAAAATAAACAATTAATACCACTACATCAAAAGTGATCAAGGTTTTATTAGAAAGGGCCAAAGAAGATAGAAAAGCCCTAGAGAATTTTCCAGCTCTTCCTTAGCTATGGATAAATATTATAGAAAAAGAAAATGCAGGGACTGCTGCCAAGTTATCAAAACATATCATCAACATCCAAACAAATCCTTCTTCTCTTTTTCACAGGATTATTGATTTTATAATTTGAAATAAACTATAAAATATTACTCATTCAAATATATTTGAGGTTATTTTCTCTAATAAACTGCTAGTTTATTTTTCCTAAAGAAAATTCCTTGAATCAACTTTCCCACTTAATATCTTTATATATTTTCAATTAGCTAATATTTTGAATTCTTTATACATAGCTCCTGCCTTTTTTATTCTCTGTGCCTAAATTTTCTTCCCCAATCCCTGCATATTGTCTCCTTCTTGACAGTAGGCCTTCCTGATCACCTTATTTATGTTACACCCCTCCCATAACTCATTATATTATTTCACATTGTTTTCCTTATAAGAGATGACCATTAAAAAAAATAACTTGGTTATTTATATTTGCTATTTATTTTCTGTCTTCTCTCTTATGAGAATCTCTTGGCCAAAACGGCAAGAACTTGTCTGATTGAGTTGCTAAAACCTGGTGCTTTGAACATCTTCTTACAGATAATAAGCACTTAATAAACATTCATTTAATTGAAGCATTGATTTTCTGTGTGTGAAGGAGAACAGTGGAGGCAACATTTCATTATTTGATGTACAACTTTTGATGACAGTTTTAACTTTATTAATGCAACTTTTAATTTATATTTATTTTATTAGCTCATTTATTAATATTGATATTAATGTTTGTCTTGCCTCTTCAACAATATTTTAATCCATTTAAGCATTTGTCTTTTAGTTTTTAAATCCTTCTCAGGAACATTAGGGCTATGCGTATAAAGATGGTGCTTAATAAATGTTAGTTGAAACTGACAGAAAACAAGAAAGAATCAAGAAAGCATGAAGAAAGGAAGGAAGGAAGACAGGAAGAAGTGCAACAAAAGTGTTAAGCAATAACTTTTATTTTTTTAACTTTTTTTTTGGCCCCTCAGCTTGTGGGATCTTAGTTCCCTGACCAGGGATTGAACCTGGGCCATGGCAGTGAAAGCACTGAGTCCTAACCACTGGACTGCCAGAGAATTCCAATAATTTTTAATATAGCATATCCACTTATAAAGGTTTATTCTAAGGAAACAAGTACAAAATAACACTTATTTAAGAGGTAAGGTTTATTTTCTTAATTTTTTTTTAAGTGGAGTCTTAACATCATTTATTTATGTACTGAACCACTAAAGTCATCTTCATCACATAACCTTAAAATGAGCAGAGACCAATATAACACGACTATCAGATTACAGTTAGATGTTAGAAAACCTATGCTTTATCTTATACATTCCTAAACAATCACGCACAGCTTTCTTTTGTTCCAGGGGTCATTCAAGCATATAATAATAGTTCCAGCAAGTTGAAACCTCTTGTATCTGGTTCTTTTCAGGAAGTTGTAAACCTGCTGCAACCAAGTCAGTAGTTGTCAGCAAGTATATTAAAAAATGCCATCATTCCAACTCTCGTTAGCAAAAAGCTCTCCATCTTCAGTCCCTTCCATTAAGTTTCATTAATGGTTTGCATTTACTGTTTTTTTTTAATATATATTTTTAAATTTATTTTTGGTTGTGTTGGGTCTTCATTGCTGTGCGCAGGCTTTCTCTAGCTCTGGCGAGCAGCAGCTACTCTTTGTTGCAGTGCATGGGCTTCTCATTGCGGTGGCTTCTCTTGTGGAGCATAGGCTCTAGGCATGAGTGCTTCAATAGTTGTGGCACACAGGCTCAGTAGTTGTGGCGCACTGGCTTAGTTGTTCTACGGCATGTGGGATCTTCCCAGATCACAGCTTGAAACCATGTCTCCTGCATTGGCAGGTGGATTCTTAACCACTGTGCCACCAGGGAAATCTCTTCATTTACTTTTTTTTTTTTTTTTGAAACTTAAAAATATTTACTAATTCATTTATAATAGCAATAATCAACCTATTACGTGTCAGCATAAATCACGTTTTTAACAGAAAATATCTATAGTTTCCAAAAGAGAAAATATGTGAGAAGAATGGCACTGTTTTACATTAAGTTCTTTTTACATAAATTTACATCACATTTTTTTTTATTAAAACAGAAAGTCACAAAAAGTATAATCATCCTCATCAGTTAACTCAGTCCCATGTAATTAATTTTTTTTACCTTAATCTTCTGTTAGTACTTTTATGAATTCATCAGTTTTCCATGAGAATTCTGAAAATGCTTATTCATTCAGTTTAGCTGTATAGTCAGTTACCAGAAACCTGTACTTGTCACAGTCTTTTCCATATATTCCTTGAAGATGAAAACCGTTTATAGGAATATTTTTGCAAAAGCATATTTGTAAATGACAAAAGACTTAAAAATGATCACAGCTAAAGATTTGATGAAAGTTCATAATCATGCAATTGACAAGAAAATTTAGTCATTTATGAGATATACATTTTAAAGTAATAACTAGAATTATGACTTATAACATTACACCAGAACATATACGATTTTTAGGAATTTCATGTAATGTCTGAAACATATATATTAACATATTTCCATATAAATAACCCAAAGAAAGTTTAGTATTAGTTTTTTTAATTTTTAAATTTTATTTTACTTATTTTTTTATACAGCAGGTTCTTATTAGTCATCAATTTTATACACATCAGTGAATACATGTCAATCCCAATAGCCCAATTCAGCATACCACCACTCCCAACCCCCACGGCTTTCCCCCCTTGGTGTCCACACGTTTGTTCCCTACATCTGCGTCTCAAATTCTGCCCTGCAAACTGGTTCGTCTGTACCATTTTTCTAAGGTTCCACATACATGCATTAATATACGATATTTGTTTTTCTCTTTCTGACGTACTTCACTCTGTATGACAGTCTCTAGATCCATCCACGTCTCAACAAATGACTCAATTTCGTTCCTTTTTATGGCTGAGTAATATTCCATTGTATATATATACCACATCTTCTTTATCCATTCATCTGTCAATGGGCATTTAGGTTGCTTCCATGACCTGGCTATTGTAAATAGTGCTGCAATGAACATTGGAGTGCATGTGTCTTTGTGAATTATGGTTTTCTCTGGGTATATGACCAGTAGTGGGATTGCTGGACCATATAGTAATTCTATTTTTAGTTTTTGATGGAACCTCCATACTCTTCTCCATCGTGGCTGTATCAATTTACATTCCCACCAACAGCGCAAGAGGGTTCCCTTTTCACCACACCCTCTCCAGCATTTGTTGTTTGTAGATTTTCTGATGATGCCCATTCTGACTGGTGTGAGGTGATACCTCATTGTAGTTTTCATTTGCATTCCTCTAATAGTTAGTGATGTTGAGCAGCTTTTCATGTGCTTCTTGTCCATCTGTATGTCGTCTATAGAGAAATGTCTATTTAGGTCTTCTACCCATTTTTGGATTGGGTTGTTTGTTTCTTTAATATTGAGCTACATAAGCTGTTTATATATTTTGGAGATTAATCATTTGTCCATTTGCAAATATTTTCTCCCATTCTGAGGGTTGTCTTTTTGTCTTGTTTATGGTTTCCTTTGCTGTGCAAAAGCTTTTAAGTTTCATTAAGTCCCATTTGTTTATTTTCATTTTTATTTCCATTACACTAGGAGGTGGATCAAAAAGATCTTGCTGTAATTTATGTAAAAGAGTGTTCTTCCTTTGTTTACCTCTAAGAGTTTTATACTGTCCAGTTTTACATTTAGGTCTCAAATCCATTTTGAGTTTACTTTTGTGTATGGTGTTAGGGAGTGTTCTAATTTCATTCTTTTACATGTAGCTGTCCAGTTTTCCCAGCACCACTTATTGAAGACACTTTTCTCCATTGTATATCCTTGCCTCCTTTGTCAAAGATTAGTTGACCATAGGTGTGTGGGTTTATCTCTGGGCTTTCTATCTTGTTCCATTGATCTATGTTTCTGTTTTTGTGCAAGTACCATATTGTCTTGACTACAGTAGCTTTGTAGTATAGTGTGAACTCAGGGAGTCTGATACCTCCAGCTCTGTTTTTCTCCCTCAAGACTGCTTTGGCTTTTCGGAGTCTTGTGTCTCCATACAAATTTTAAGATTTTTTGTTCTAGCTCCATAAAAAATGCCATTGGTAATTTGATAGGGATTGCATTGAATCTGTAGATTGCTTTGGGTGGTATAGTCATTTTCACAATATTGATTCTTCCAATCCAAGAACATGACATATCTCTCCATCTGTTGGTATCATCTTTAATTTCTTTCATCAGTGTCTTATAGTTTTCTGCATACAGGTCTTTTGTCTCCCTAGGTAGGTTTATTACTAGCTATTTTATTCTTTTTGTTGCAGTGGTAAATGGGAGTGTTTCCTTAATTTCTCTTTCAGATTTTTCATCATTAGTTTATAGGAATGCAAGAGATTTCTGTCCATTAATTTTGTATCCTGCAATTTTACCAAATTCATTGATTAGCTCTAGTAGTAGTTTCCTGGTGGCATTTTTAGGATTCTCTGTGTATAGTACCATGTTATCTGCAAACAGTGACAGTTTTACTTCTTCTTTTCCAATTTGTATTCATTTTCTTTTTCTTCTCTGATTGCTGTGTCTAGGATTTCCAAAACTATGTTGAATAATAGTGGTGAGAGTGGACATCCTTGTCTTATTCCTGATCTTAGAGGAAATGCTTTCAGTTTTTCACCATTGAGAATGATGTTTGCTATAGGTTTGTCATATATGGCCTCTATTATGTTGAGGTAGGTTCCCTCTATGCCCACTTTCTGGAGAGTTTTTATCATAAATCAGTGTTGAATTTTGTCAAAAGCTTTTTCTGCATCTATTGGGATGATCATATGGTTTTTATTTTTCAATTTGTTAATATGATGTATCACATTGATTGATTTGTGTATATTGAAGAACCCTTGCATCCCTGGGATAAATCCCACTTGATCATGGTTTATGATCCTTTTAATGTGTTGTTGGATTCTCTGTGCTAGTATTTTGTTGAGGATTTTTGCATCCATATTCATCAGTGATATTGGTCTATAATTTTCTTTTTTTGTAATACCTTTGTCTGGTTTTGGTATCAGGGTGATGGTGGCCTCAAAGAATGAGTTTGGGAGTGTTCCTTCCTCTGAACTTTTTTGGAAGAGTTTGTAAAGGATGGGTGTTAGCGCCTCTCTAAATGTTTGATAGAATTCACCTGTGAAGCCATCTTATCCTGGACTTTTGTTTGTTGGAAGATTTTTAATCACAGTTTCAATTTCAGTGCTTGTGATTGGTCTGTTCATATTTTCTATTTCTTCCTGGTTCAGTCTTGGAAGGTTATACCTTTCTATGAATGTGTCCATTTCTTCCAGGTCGTCCATTTTGTTGGCATAGATTTGCTTGTAGTAGTCTCTTAGGATTCTTTGAATTTCTGTGGTGTCTGTTTTAACACCTTTTCATTTTTAATTTTATTGAGTCCTCTCCATCTTTTTCTTGATGAGTCTGGCTAATGGTTTATCAATTTTGTTGATCTTCTCAAATAACCAGCTTTTAGTTTTATTGATCTTTGCTATTGTTTTCTTTTTTTCTTTTCATTTATTTCTGCTCTGATCTTTATGATTTATTTCCTTCTGCTAACTTTGGGTTTTGTTTGTTCTTGTTTCTCTAGTTTCTTTAGGTGTAAGGTTAGATTGTTTATTTGAAATTTTCTTGTTTCTTGAGGTAGGCTTATATAGCTATAACCTTCCCTCTTAGAACTGCTTTTGCTGCATCCCATAGGTTTTGGATTGTTGTGTTTTCATTGTCATTTGTGTCTAGGTATTTTTTAATTTCCTCTTTGATTTCTTCAGTGATCTCTTGGTTATTTAGTAACATATTGTTAGCCTCCATGTGTTTGTGCTTTTTACATGTTTTTCCTTGTAATTGATTTGTAATCTCATAGTGTAGTGGTCAGAAAAGATGCTTGATATGATTTCAATTTTCATAAATTTACTGAGGCTTGATTTGTGACCCAAGATGTGATCTATCCTGGAGAATGTTCTGTGCACACTTGAGAAGAAAGTGTAATCTGCTGTTTTTGGATAGAATGTCCTATAAATATCAATTAAATCTATCTGATCTATTGTGTCATTTAAAGCTGCTGTTTCCTTATTTATTTTCCTTTTGGATATCTGTCCATTGGTGTAAGTGAGGTGTTAAACTCTCCACTATTATTGTGTTACTGTTGATTTCCTCTTTTATAGCTGTTAGCCATTGCCTTATGCATTGAGGTGCTCCTATGTTAGGTGCATATATATTTATAATTGTTATATCTTCTTCTTGGATCGATCCCTTGATCCTTATGTAGTGTCCTTCCTTGTCTCTTGTAACACGCTTTTTTTAAAGTCTATTTTATCGGACACGAGTATTGCTACTTCAGCTTTCTTTTGATTTCCATTTGCAGGGAATATCTTTTTCCATTCCCTCACTTTCAGTCTGTATGTGTCCCTAGGTCTCAAGTGGGTCCTTTGTAGACAGCATATATATGGGTCTTGTTTTTGTATCCATTCAGCAAGCCTGTGTCTTTTGGTTGGAGCATTTAATCCATTCACGTTTAAGGTAATTATTGATATGTATGTTCCTATGACCATTTTCTTAATCGTTTTGGGTTAGTTTTTGTAGGTCCTTTACTTCTCTTGTGTTTCCCACTTAGAGAAGTCCTTTAGCATTTGTTTTAGAGCTGGTTTGATGGTGCTGAATTCTCTTAGCTTTTGCTTGTCTGTAAAGCTTTTGATTTCTCCATCGAATCTGAATGAGATCCTTGCTGGGTAGAGTAATCTTGGTTGTAGGTTCTTCCCTTTCATCACTTTAAGTATATCATGTCACTCCCTTCTGGCTTGTAGAGTTTCTGCTGAGAAATCAGCTGTTAACCTTATGGGAGTTCCCTTGTATGTTATTTCTCATTTTTCCCTCGCTGCTTTCAATAATTTTTCTTTGTCTTTAATTTTTGCCAATTTGATTACTATGTGTCTCACGTGTTTCTGCTTGGGTTTATCCTGTATGGGACTCACTGTGCTTCCTGGACTTGGGTGGCTATTTCCTTTCCCATGTTAGGGAAGTTTAATAATCTCTTCAAATATTTTATCTGGTCCTTATTCTCTCTCTTCTCCTTCTGAGACCCTTATAATGTGAATGTTTTTGCATTTAATGTCCCAGTGGTCTCTTAGGCTGTCTTCATTTCTTTTCATTCTTTTTTCTTTACTCTGTCCCACAGCAGTGAATTCCACCATTCTGTCTTCCAGGTCACTTATCCATTCTCCTGCCTCAGTTATTCTGCTATTGATTCCTTCTAGTGTAGTTTTCATTTCAGTTATTGTATTGTTCATCTCTGTTTGTTTGTTCTTTAATTCTTCTAGGCCTTTGTTAAACATTTCTTGCATCTTCTTGATCTTTGCCTCCATTCTTTTTTCCGAGGTCCTGGATCATCTTCTCTATCATTATTCTGAATTCTTTTTCTGGAAGGCTGCCTATCTCCACTTCATTTATTTGTTTTTCTGGGGTTTTATCTTGTTCCTTTGCTGGTACATAGCCCTCTGCCTTTTCATCTTGTCTATCTTTCTGTGAATGTGGTTTTTGTTCCACAAGCTGCAGGATTGTAGTTCTTCTTGCTTCTGCTGTCTGCCCTCTGGTGGATGAGGCTATCTAAGAGGCTTGTGTAAGTTTCCTGATGGGAGGGACTGGTGGTGGGTAGAGCTGATTGTTGCTCTGGTGGGCAGAGCTCAGTAAAACTTTTATCTGCTTGACTGTTGATGGGTGGGGCTGGGTTCCCTCCCTGTTGGTTGTTTGGCCTGAGGCAACCCAACACTGGAGCCTACCTGGGCTCTTTGGTGGGGCTAATGACAGACTCTGGGAGGGCTCACTCCAAGGAGTACTTCCCAGAACTTCTGCTGCCAGTGTCCTTGTCCCCATGGTGACTCACAGCCACCCCCCGCCTCTGCAGGTGATCCTCCAACACTAGCAGGTAGGTCTGGTTCAGTCTACCCTGGGGTCACTGCTTCTTACCCTGGGTCCCAATGCACACACTACTTTGTGTGTGCCCTCCAAGAGTGGAGTCTCTTTTTCCCCCAGTCCTGTTGAAGTCCTGCAATCAAATCCCACTAGCCTTCAAAGTCTGATTCTCTAGGAATTCCTCCTCCCGGTGCCGAACCCCCAGGTTGGGAAGCCTGGCTCAGAACCAGTGAAGGCTCAGAACCTTCACTCTGGTGGGTGGACTTCTGTGGTATAAATGTTTTCCAGTCTGTGAGTCCCCCATCCAGCAATTATGGGATTTGATTTTACTGTGATTGCGCCCCTTCTACCATCTCATTGTGGCTTCTCCTTTGTCTTTGGATGTGGGGTATTTTTTTAGTGAGTTCCAGTGTCTTCCTGTCAATGACTGTCCAGCAGCTAGCTGTGATTCCGTTGTTCTCACAAGAGGGAGTGGGAGCACGTCCTTCTACTCTGCCATCTTGGTTCCTCTCTTAATTATTTTTTTAAATGCAGGCATAGTTGGTTCACAATATCATATCAGTTTCATATATATGATACAGTGATTCAAAGTTTTGATAGATTATACTCCATTTAATACCCCAATTAAAAAAAATTATTTTATATTGGAGCATAGTTGATTAACAATGGTGTGTTAGTTTCAGGTGTATAGCAAAGTGATTCAGTTATACATATACATATACATGTATCTATTATTTTTCAAATTCTTCCCCATTTAGGTTATTATAGAACATTTAGCAGAGCTCCCTGTACTATACAGTATGTCCTTGTTGGTTACCTATTTCAAATACAGTAGTGTGTACATGTCAATCCCAAATTCCCAATCTATCCCTCCACCCCCCACCATCTCCCCCTAGTAACCATAAATTCATTCTGTAAGTCTGAGTACTTCTGGTTTGTAAATAAGTTCATTTGTATCATTTTTTTAAAAAAAATCCACATATAGGCAATATCATATGATTTTTGTCTTTCTCTGTCCTACTTACTTCTCTTAGTATGATAATCTCCACGTCCATCTGTGTTGTGGCAAATGGCATTATTTCATTCTTTTTATGGCTGAGTAATATTCCATTGTATATATGTACCACATCTTCTTTATCCATTCCTCTGTCGATGGGCATTTAGATTGCTTCCATGTCTTGGGTATTGGAAACAGCGCTGCAATGAACATTGGGGTGCATGTATCCTTTCAAACCATGTATTTCTCCAGATATATGCCCAGGAGTGGGATTGCTGGATCATATGGTAGTTCGATTTTCAGTTTCTTAAGGATCCTCCATACTGTTCTCCATAGTGTACCAATTTACACTCCCACCAACAGTGTAGGAGGGTTCCCTTTTCTCCACACCCTTTCCACTTTATTTTATACATAGTAGTTTGTACCTTTTAATCCCCTACCCCTGCCCCTGTCTTGCCCCGCTCTGTTTCCCTATCCCCACTGGTAACTTCTAGTTTGTTCTCTATATCTGTGAGTCTGTTTCTGTTTTGTTATTTTCATTCATTTGTTTTATTTTTTAGATTCCACATATAAGTGAAAACTTATAGCATTTGTCTTTCTCTCTGACTCATTTCACTAAGCATAATACCCTCCAGGTGTATCCATGTTGTTGCAAATGGCAAAATTTCATTCTTTTTTATGCCTGAATAGTATCCCATTATATATATATATATATATATATATATATAATATATATATAATATATCCCACATATTTCTTTATCCATTTATCTGTTGATGGACACCTGGGTTGCTTTCATATCTTGGTTATTGTAAATAATGTTGCTATAAACATCAGGGTGCATGCATCTTTTTGAATTAGTGTCTTCATATTTTTCAGATATATACGTAGGAGTGGGATTGCTGGATCTTATGGAAGTCCTATTTTCAGTTTTTTGAGGAACCTTCATACTGTTTTCCATAGTGGCTGTACCAGTTTACATTCACACCAACAGTGTACTAGTGTTCCCTTTTCTCCACATCCTCACAAATGTTGTTATTTGAAGTCTTTATAATGAAGGTCAGGAAGGTGATATCTCATTGTAGATCTGATTTGCATTTCCCTGATGATTAGTGATGTCAAGCAGCTTTGCATGTTCCTGTTGGCCATATGTATGTATTTTTTGGAAAAATGTCTGTTCAGGTTTCCTGCCTATTTTTTAATCAGGTTGTTTGTTTTTTGATATTGAGTTGTATGAGTTCTTTATATATTTTGCATAGTAACCCCATACGGGTATATCATTGGCAAATATTTTCTCCCAAATTATAAGTTGTCTTTTTGTTCTGTGGATGGTTTTCTTTGCTGCTCAAAAGCTTTTACATTTAATTAGGTACCATTTGTTTATTTTTGCTTTTATTTCCTTTGCCTTGGGAGGCAGATACAAAAAAAGTATTGCTACAATTTATATCAGACTGTTCTGCCTATGTTTTCTTCTAGGAATTTTATGGTTTCTGGTCTTACATTTAGGTCTTTAATCCATTTTGAATTCATTTTTGTATATGGTTGAGAAAATGTTCTAAGTTCATTCGTAAGGCTTATTTTTGAACTTTCTGTTGTATACTTTTTCTCTATTCCTTAAAAAATTTTAATTATTGTAAGGAAAAATTAACTATTTTCTTTGATGCATAGTCTATGAATTTGACTCATTTATAAATTTGTGTAATAGCCACCACTATCAGGATACAGAATGGTTTCATGTCCCTTAAAAATCCCTCATGAGGCCCCACTGTAGTCAAACCCTCTCCTCACCACTAATGCCTGGAAACCACTTATCTGTTCTCCTTCCTTACATTTTCTCCCTTTACAGGATGTAATATCAATAGGTTAATATAACTATTAACTATTATATAACTAGGAACTATTTGAGACTTGACTTTTTCATAGAGCATTATTGTGTTTACCCACAATTTGTTCCATTTCATTACTGTGTAGCATTTCACTGTATGGATATATAAGAATATATGTCCCATTGAAGGATATATTGGCTAATTCCAATTTTTGGCAATTATGAATAAAGCTGTAAAAACATTTGCAGGTAAGTTTTTATGTGAGCATAAATTTTCACTTTCCTAAGGTAAAAAAACTAGGAGCAGAATATTGTATAGCAAATATATGTTCAACTTTATAAGAAATTGTCAAAGTGTTTACTTTGTATCATTCTGCATTACCAGAAGCAATGTGTGCAGCTGATGCATCATATCCTCACTATTAGTTAGCAATACTAACTCTGTGTGTGTGTCTGAGTGTATGTGTGTTTTTTTCCATTCTAAGACTTGTACTGTGGTATTTCACTGATGTCATAATTTTTCATTTCCCAAATGGCTAATGACGTTTAGCATCTTGTTATGTGCTTTTTTTGCCATCCTCAATATCATCTTTGTTGAAGTATCTTTACATATATTTTGCCCATTTTTAAATTGGACCGTTTGTTTTCTTATTGATAAGTTTTGAGAACTCTTTATATATCCTACATAGAATTAGCATGTTTGATATCTGACTTGCACATATTTTCTTCTAGTCTTTTGTCTGTCTTGAGATTCTCTTAATGCTGTCTTTGGCATAGCAAATATTTTTAATATTAAGTCCTGCTTGCCATTTTACTATTTTATTGATACTGTATTTGATATCACATCTAAAAACTCTTCACCTAACCCAAGGTCATGGAAATGTTCTCATGTTTTCCTCACAAACGTTTTGTAGTTTTACATTTTATAATTCAATCTATAATATGCTGTAATTTTTGTATTATATGTGAGGTATAATAGGTTCACTTAAAAATAATATATAAATCTTCAAATGTGTCCACTGTTTTCTATTGATTGCCTTTACAGTTTTGTTAAAAATTAACTGACCATATTTGTTTGGGTCTATTTCTAGAATCTATTATAGACCTACATGTGTATCATTCTGCAAATACCACATTTTCTTTACTATTACAGCTTTACTGTAAATCTTAGAATCAGGTAATATGAGTCCTACAACTTTTTCTCTTTCCCAAAATTGGTTTGGCTATTCTATGTTTTTGCCTTTCCACATACATTTAAGAATATCTACAAAAATCTTAGTGGGATATTTTTAGGAATTGCATTTGGAAAAAATTGACATTTTTAGTATATTGAGTTTTTCAATTCATGGTATGTCTTTACAATTAATTAGGTCTTCCTTTATTTCTTTTTTTTCAGCATTTTGTAGTTATCAGCATGCAAATCAAGCATATGTTTTATTAGATTTATATCCACAAACTTCATTTTGTTGGAGCAATTGAAAGTAATATTTTAAAAAATTATTTCCAATTGTTGATTACTAGTATATAGAAATATTGTTGAAATTGGTAGCTTGTCCTTTTTAAACTCACTTATTAGTTTTAGGAGCTCTTTGGTAGAATTCTTGGAATTTTCAATTTGGAAAATCTTATCTGCAAATACAGGGTTTTCTTTTTTTCTTCCTCTACAAACTATAATGTGTTTTTCCTTATTGCAGTGGCCAGGACATTAAGAACTATGTTGAATAATAACAATGAGATTGCATATCCTTGCCTTGTTCATGATCCTAGGGTAAAAGAATTTAGTTTTTCAACCTTGGATGCTATTTGTAGGTTTTTGCTAATGTCCTTCACTAGGTTCAGAAATGTCTTTCTCTTCCTAGTTTGTCAAGTGTCTTTCTTATCTTAAATAGATGTTGAGTTTTGTCAAATACTTCTGCAGCAATTGATGTGATAATGTTTTAAAAATTATCATTTAGTCTATTAAAATTGTGGATAACTTTAATTGTTGAAATCTGTAAAGGCCTTTTATTTTCCGGATAATCCCCATTTAGTGGCAACTGATTTCATGTATTGCTGGATTAAATTTGTTGATGTACTGTTAAGAATTTAATTCCTGTGTTCATAAAGGGTATTGGTCTGTAGTTCTCTTTCCTTTAATAACTTTGATGACTTTGGTATCTAGGTAATGCTGACCTCATAAAAGGAATTGGGAAGAGTGTCTTTCTCATTTACTTTTTGAAACTGGTTATATGGAACTGTCATTTAAAAAAATACTGCATAGAATTTGCCATCAAGACATCAGATTTTCTTTTTCAGAAGGTATTTAATTATGAAATAAATTGCTTTACATATATAGCACTATTCAGGTTATCTGTTTCTTCTTGGGTGTGTTTTGGTAGTTACTGGCTTTCAAGAAATGGTTGGTCTATTTTATCTAAGTTGTTGAATCTATGCACATGGAGTTGTTCATAGTATTCTCCTACTTTATATTCCTAAACGTAGTATTCCTTTTCATATCGGTGGAATATAGCGATATGTCCTCTCTTTCATTACCATAATTATTAGTTTATGTCTTTTGTCTCCTTGTTGTAGTTGTTTATCAACTTGGCTAGAGTTTACCAACTTTACTTATCTGTTTAATGAGCCATCTTTGGGTTTACTGATTTTCCATATTGTTCATGATTTTCTATATCATTGATTTCTGCTCTTTATTATTACTTTTATTTTCCATTTGTTTGGGGTGTATTTTGTTCTAGTGTCTGAAGGTAGAATCTTAGATTGTTGATATGAGATCATTTTTATTTTCTAATATAAGCAAGTAACACTATGAATGTCCCTTTAAAATATTCTTAGCTGCATCTCACACATTTTGATATGTGTATTTTTTTTGTTCACTTTGAACTATTTCTAATTTTCATTGAGATTTTCCTTTTACCAATGTATTATTTATGGGTCTTAGTTATTTTCCAAGTAATTGTGAGACTTTCTTTATTTTTTTGTATTATTCATTTTTAATTTTGTTATGGTCAGGGAATATAATTTGTTAAGGTTTGTTTCACGAACAAAGATAAAGTTGGCAACATCCCATGTACACTTCAGAATAAGTATTCTATTTAATATCCTAAAATTATATAATTATGAATGAGTTCAAATCTGTTGACTGAAGTCTTCTCTATATTTATTAATTTTCTATTTTAATAATATACTACTTTGAATATAGTATTGAAGTATCCTACTGTAACTATGTATTTTCTCTTTTCTCCTTTCAGTTTTATCAGTTTTGTTTCATATGATTTGAAGCTCTATTGTTAGGTTTATACATATTAAATTTTATATATATTCTTGGTGAAATTATCCTTTTGTTATTGTGCAATGCTCAGGAAAGTCTACTTTTATGAAGTCTACACTGTTTGATGTAAATATTTTTACGTTACTGCTACTTGTTTTTGATTAATGTTTGCATAGTATATATAGTTTTCTGTCCTTCTCCATTTAATCTATCTATAGCATTATATTTAAAGTGGGGAACAACAAGGACCTACTGTATAGCACAAGGAATTATATTCAATATCTTGTAATAACCTGTAATGAAAAAGAATCTGAAAAAGAATAGGTATATACATATACATATATATGCATATATATGTATATGTACAACTGAATCACTTTGCTGTGAAACATTGTAAATCAACTATATGTCAATAAAAAAAATTAAAGAATAATGAAGTGGGTTTCTAATATACAGCTTGTAGCTGTGTCTCTTTTATTTGTCTAATCAACAATCCCCATCTTTCAGTTGCTTTGTGCATACCATTTACATTTCATTTAATTATTGACATATTTGACTTTAGATCCACCCACCTTGAAGCATTGAAGGCTATTTTGAATAGGAGGTGCAGAAATTGAGGCTATCACCTGCTATTTCTAATAGAATTCTTAGAAATAATAAAGGCACTGTGGATTAAACAATGGTTAGAATCATCAGGCAGAGAATGACATACCCAGAAGCCAGTTAAATTAAGATGCTCATAACAATTTAAAAGATCCACACCAGGGAGTTTATTTTTGTGAGGAAGTCTCCAGGGATTTCTTTTGAGTTCAAGATGGGAGATATGAGAGAGAAAAAAATACAGAAAATGCACCACTGTTGTGTTTGTACTTTGCATTCTTGTTTCCTTCCCCAATCTACCTGCTACCATTGATTTTTCAGAGACCTCAGAGAGTTGCTTTATGTATTCTATTTTGGCTTTGGTAATTAGGAATGCTACATTTAAAAATAAAAATAAAAGATCC
Source organism: Aethalodelphis obliquidens (assembly GCF_003676395.1). Taxonomy (NCBI): domain Eukaryota; kingdom Metazoa; phylum Chordata; class Mammalia; order Artiodactyla; family Delphinidae; genus Aethalodelphis; species Aethalodelphis obliquidens. The sequence continues at coordinate 49,974,319 of NW_020837948.1, read as the reverse complement.
CAAGTTAACTTTTAATTTCAAAGAAACAAGGAATATTTTGTTATTATAAATTTGTCCAAAATACTGTAAAGGATATGATTTTACAAAAAAAAATGTTATTTACCTGAAATTAAAATTTAACTAGATGCTCTACATTTTGTCTGGGAACCCATGGGAGAGATAGAGTGAAGTGAAATTACACCATCTTAGAATTGGAACCAAAGATACGTATTGAAACTATGCTAATAACTGAAATGTAAATACCAAAACTTTTAAACAGAAGTCTTTAGATAAATGATTTTTTGGTATATTCATTTAATAGAATAATATGTAGTCTCTAAAAAAAGTAGTAAAAGAACATTTAATCACCTGCTAAAATGTTCACAATTCATTGCCATATGAAGAAGTGCTTTCCCCATAGATAGATAGATATTATGTTCTCATTTACATATTACATAATTATTAAAGGATCAATCCATGAAGAAGATATAGTGATCTTAAATATGTATATACAAAAAACCAAAACATCAAAAAACTGAATTATAAAATATGTGAAGCAAATATTATAAAATTAAAATGATAAATAGACAAATCCACAATTAAAGCTAGGGACTTCAACATCCTTCTCTGTACATGTGATAAAAAATGTCATAGAAGTATATACATACACACTGTACGAATGTCTACCTCCTGGTTTTGAAATCATATTCTAGTTATGCAAGATACAAGATGTAACGATTGGATAGAAATTGAGTGAAGAGCTTCTCTGTACTATCTTTGCAACTCCCTGTAAATTTATAGTCAATTCTCATTATTCCTGAGCGTTATTTCTATAAATTCTCCCTCAGTTCTGAATTAGCAAATGCTAAACAACGCTCCTAATGGAAACACAGGGTTAGGCTTCTGCGAACATTTTTTATAACATTTTCATCAACTGATCAATACAAAACCTTGCTTTATGTGTGTTTCTGTTTAAAGACACCGTGGTTACAATGGCTTTCTTTAAAATAATTAATTATATCAACATAAAGTATGGGCTTTAATAATAAAACACTAGCTGAGAAGGATTTAGTGATTTCCTGACCCTGGGTAACATGACCATAAATTTCTTTGACTTTCAGCTTCAGAACAATGCTATCTACTGCAGTTTTTTTTTTTTTGGCCACACTGCTCAGTTTGCGGGATCTTAGTTCCCTGACCAGGGTTGAATCTGGGGCCCCGGCAGCAAAAGCGCTGAGCCTAACCACTGGACGGCCAGGGAATTCCCTCTACTACACTTTTTAATCAGTCTTCATCTTATGAATCCACAAATTTAGCCACTTTTCCACTTTTCTCATAACCTCATCATACATTATAGATGTTATATTACTACTTTCCAGAGCAACTTCACATACAGATTGGCAAAATCCTGTTCCTTTTTCTGTACGTAGCATGTTGTTGATTCATTAACACTGAACTCATGACCACCAGCACCATAACTCATATCTGATCCAAGCTTATGTAACACTACAAATTTTCTCCATAAGGCACATCACAGCCTTCTGTGCTTAGGAAAACTAGACAGGACTTCAGCATGCTACACTTGGGGGCCAGTTTAAACAGTGAAACCACCAGCAAAAAGCATAAAAATGCAAAAATCATGGTGCTGAACAGGCATGAAAAGGACACTTGTTTATACTATGAGAGCTGAAATGAGAAGGCAGGGTGTCACCTTGTTCAACCTTAGCTGGAAAAGTGTGCATCTGGGGACTCAAGGTTTTTGTTACTCTGTGCGTATCTGTGGATGATGAAGAAAGCATTGTGAGTATTGATTTGGGGGTTACAAATAATGTTAAGAGAGTAGAATGGTTGTTACCAGGGCCTAGGGTGAGGGGGAAATGGGAAGATGTTGGTTAAGGGGTACAAAGTTTCAGTTATGCAAGAATAAGTTGTGGATAGCTGATGTATAGCATAGTGAATATAGGTAACAATACTGTGCACATGAAATTGCTAAGAGGGTAAATCCTAAGTGATCTCACCACACACATACAAAGAAACTATGTGAGATAATGAAAATGTTAATTAACTTGATTGTGGTGATTATTTCACAATGTATACATATATCAAATCATCAAGTTATACATATTAAATACACACAATAAAAATATTAAAGAGTGGGTAAATTAGCAAATACAGAATCTGCAAGTAGTGAGGGATGACTTTCTTTCATATTGCAGAGCTAAACAAATTTTAGAAATTAAAAAATAAGTGACTAGAGCTTGCTGTGTGTGGACATCTCAGTGTCATTCAATGCACAGAAATGCAAGTGGCCTCCTCTGGAAATGTGTTGTACATACTTAGCACAATTATACACAGCAATCACGGACACTACATATTCCAGAAGGTGAACGGCACATAGCTAGGCCATACTTGTATCTCCTAAGTTGAAAGCATCAGAGAGAGACCTCCTGCTATGGGGACTGCTGAGCTACAAGGGTAAAGAAACAAGTCATTGCATATTAATAAAAAATTCACAGATGCATTATTTTGGAATGTGCTCGGAAATAAAGCTAACACTCAAGGAAAATTCAAAGGAAATCCTAGCCAATTCATGTGTTCCAGTGTTAACTGCTTTTTAAAATGAGCTATTATACTGTTACTAAATAGCTCTTTTCAATGTTTATTTTTTTAAGTTATTAAAAAGTGATTACTACTGGTAGAGTAGATATTAATGAACTGTGGCAACTGTGGTTTAACCTTAGAAACTAAAAGGTAAGCAACATATGTGCATCTTCTACAGATTAAATTAAGCAATTAAATGTGTTTTTCTAAGATGCCTGTCACTTTCAAGTAGATATTTATTACAAGGAAAATAAAATTGGAATAAGAGAAATGATATTCAATTAGTGGACATGTTTATGTTGTAAATGAAGCATCAGGAAAAAGGAAAAGTAAAATGACCTTTATATTTGGCTTAGAGAACAAACTATATGAAATAACAAAAATAACCTCCAGCAGAAATCAGTGATGCTTTTTAATCAGTTACTGATGTCAGCATGGCTATAAATGAGTAGGAAACAAATCTAAGATAACAGTCATTAAAAAAAAAAGCTCTTACTAGTTGCCAGTGTCTTTATCCACTTAATTTGTTTACACACCCAGGTGAATAAATGAAATTATGATTTGCTCTTTTAAGACAGCTTTTAAGTGCTTGGTAACATTTTGGGGAAACACTCTTCTGTAATGGATTAAATTAGCTACAAGCCCTGGGTTTACTGCTGATAATTATCCTACCATTGCTTGCAAAACACACCTGTGGCTGATTCCATTACAGTTATAAGGAAAAGCCTTCCTGAAGATCAATATTCTATTTATATGCCCGATTTTCAGCTGCTGGGTAGGTGTAATTAATTAAGATCAGTGTCACACAATTTTATTTAATGGATTTAAAACAGGACATCTTCAGGTCGCAGAGAACAGATAGTGGTTTCACAATGCAAAGGTTAGCATTAATGCATTTTGGTTAATATATTAAAATAAGTTAGTAATAGCAAGAAGTCATCCCTTGTTAGGTAACTTACCCAATCATAGCCGAGTGAAAAGAAAATGTTCTCAGTATATGCTTATTTCAACTGCTAGGCCACTGATTTCACAACGGTGATAATTATATATCTGTGTCTATACGTACCTGAACTACTAAAAGAACTTGAACTTTTTCAATTTATATTTTGTTCTTGTTAGTTAAAAACAATATGGATGTGTATTTTATACCTATACTGTATAACTCTTGAGTAATGCAGATTTATAATTTGAAATAGAGTGAAGACCAGTCTGAATTAATGGAAACTAAGCTATAAAATATTTTTAAAGGGATGTGGTTTTATCACTGTTCTGTACTTTGAACAATGTTAATCACTGGATCTACTGACACCAGAGTAAATGAGAATAGCTTTTGAATTGTATGTAATGTGCTAGGACATTATGAGTATTTAAAATATTTTGTTCTTCAAAAAGTAGGCTTAGTAATTTTTTATAGGATTTTATGAAAACCATTAATTTGCATGGTGTAATTCTTTCCTCAAATAGTAACAACAGCTACAATAATAACTAAAACACTCAAATAGTGTGTACAGCATGTCAGCCACTTCTAAGGGCTTTACATTTTTCATTTATTTAATTCTCACAGAAACCTCATGAGAGAGGCACTATAATTCATTTTAGAGTTGATATTAATTTTACAATTGAAGACACTGAGGCACAGAAAGATTACATAACTTTCCCAAGGTCAAAGAACTAATTAGTGGTTATTTCAATATACAAATCCATACTGCCTGGCTTTAGAGCTCATGCTTCTTGTCTATACTTCCTCTCCCAAACAGTTAGTAATATTGCTAGTAAATTTTATATCCTGGGCAAGAATTGGACTTCCATTTTTATACTTTTTATCCTAACTCATTTTCATATTTGATATTTATATAAATATCAATAATAGCATGAAGATTGGTAAATCTTAAACTATTCAGAGGGAGAGGCTACCCTGTAAATATGATGGGACCCACACTATTTTGCAAGAAAAAGCTGTGAATATACACATAAATATGGACATTCACACCACATTTTTTACACAATTTAAGGTGGTCCACAAACTGCTTGAGGCACCCCCTATAGACCCCAGTTAAAAAAAAAACAAAAACAAAACTCTTTCCTATGACCTACTCTACTGATGCTGTTTTTATTTAAAATTCTGTTATTTTGTTACTTACGGGTACTTTGCATTCAATTTGATTTTTCAAAATAATTCATTAACATATTTATCTTGATTATGTAGGGGGTTTTGTTTGTTTGTTGGTTTTGTCTGTTTGTTTGGTGTTCTCCTGCCCAGGACTTGGGATAGATGAATGAGGCACTAGAGTCCCAGCCACACATGCCAAACTTTGAAAACACTGGCAGTTTTATTGTGTCTACTGAAGGCAATGCGACCTGACTTCTCAGGTCCCCTGGCTCTTTGTGTATTACTAATCATGTGAATACAAATAGATTAAATATATGGTCAATTTATCCCTAACACAATAAACTAAGAGCTCAGTGATTAGTTATTACTCCAAAATTCCTCATCCTGAAATAATAAAATATTAAATGAAAATAAACCCATTTCATAAAATAATGTTTTTATAATAGAATTTAGATGTTTAAGATGGCAAGGATATTCTATCTTTCTTCTGATGTATTCTCAGTTTCCAGAAAGGAAACAAATCCTATGTAACATAATAGATTTGGGATTACTCATATGTTTCAGAACATGATATTTTTAATGCTTATTAATGATTACCTATGATAACAACTATGAATAACTCTTGATCATCGCCACTTCCGCCATTCAATTATAAAATATTGTATAACAAATCACTGGCACTGTTGGTAAGACTTAAGCACATAGGCTTTTGTCCATGACATGCCATCTTTAAGTCCAGATCCTGCTTCAAGATTTCTACCCCATTATCCACGTACTATGCCTTATAGTGGATGAGAAATTAATCTATTAATTTTAATGTTTAAGTGTGAATTATTTCATAAAGATATTATTCTGTGACCGCAATTTGAAAGAAGAAAATAAAATGAAATTAGAAGTCTTGGAGACAGACTAAATTATTAGATGATGGGGAGCCATGTAGTCTTGGTGAGGTTATTACAGAGGAAAGATCTGGAGAGACAAAGGGACAGTTGGAGGGGGTCTTAAACTTGAGGAGCACACACCTGGAAAAGATCTTGGGATAAACAAGGAGAAAAATGCTGTAGTTGTTTCTAAATACATAGGTTCACTGAATCGTTGTTAATGGTATGCATTCATTTAATAGTATAACACTTATATTTATAAAACAAGATTACAAAGGATACCTTTGATAGTCATTTAAAGAAAAAGGTGGCATTAGTTATTTATGACTGCAGGATGTAAACTCAGGAATAACATTCACTAGAGGATAGTAGAAACTTATGAAGTAATCAGAGATTTTATTTAACTTGGAGAAGCCACCAAAATATTAAATGCCGGAAAACTAACATAACTTGAAAATGAAATATAAATCTCAAAAGCCCTGGCATTATTATAATAGGTATATAACTTATACTCGGGAATATCGGGAATACTGATATTTGTATATTCACTAACATTCTTTTATTTATTATAAATCCAAATCTATTTTGAATGTATCCATAAATAGGTTGTGAGTGTATGTGAGAGAGTGAGGAGAGAAGAAAAAGAGGGAGGGGAGGAGGAAGGGAGGTGGGAAGGAGCAGAGAGCATAACCCTCAACTGAAGATAAACAGAACTTTGATTTTATACATCATTTTCTAAATTGGCTTGATTTTTACGCACTTATTCATACATCAGGTACTTACTGATGGATCTTCAAATGATCCAAAATTCCCCTGCCTAGATCATTTTGGTTTGAACTCACATTATTTTATTTTTTCTGCTGAAACTGGTAATTAGGATTTGTTTAAAACTTTCTGATCACTTTATATAAAGAACCAAAAGAAAATCATTTAACAATTGTAAGAACCACGTGGAAAAGAATATTCTCTGTGGTAACTGGTACTGTTGTGGTTTGCTTTGGAGAGAAATTTGAGAGGAAATGATAGGTGCCATTTCTGAATGGAAGCTCAAAGAACTGACAGGTGCTTCACAAGATGTTTTCCCTCTGTCACAAGACTGGTGATGTCCCACACAAGGGCTGCTTGCTCAGTCAAGGTGTCAAACTAAAGACAAGAAATCATGCAGCAGGGCAACAGATGACACATGATGGTCATATCACTTTAGGGAGAAATGAACCTTGGTTGTTGTAAACCACTGAGATGTGGGAAAAGTTTGCCCAGTAGTATAACTTAGCTAAAATTGACATATTGATTCCTCAATATGTAAAAATCTGTACTTCTTTTTAGGCCATACAAACGAAAATATTCCAGAAACTTGATTAAATTATCAAGTAATGGCTAAATATTCTCTGAGAAGTTTTACTTATACTGATCTTAAAGTAATTTCTAACTGATTGTAAAATGAATGCCAAAACATTTACTCTCTATGAAATTGCCTAGAGATGTTGGTCATCTTAAACACTACAGACTGGCCACCATTACAAATATTACAAAATGTTGTTTTCATCTTGACAAGCGAATTTGGACAGGCAGAGGGTTAAATGAAGTGGAAAGATCATAAAAGGGGGGAAACATAGTAGAATCAGAGAATATGAAAAGAATCAATAAGGAAATAAATCAAACACTGCTTCTCACATGTTGATGATGGCTCACTGTGACAAAATTTAGGTAAGTAAATATTTTATGCATTTCTTGCCCCTAGAATCTAATGTAAATTTTGTCTACATTCATTTTTCTGACAAACTTGTAAACATGGTTGTAAAACCAAACATGTATATACATAAATGACAGATAAAAAGCTGAAATTCAACATACTAGTCACTTAACACAACTAACATATGACCGAGCATTTATTATGTAGAAAAGTCAGTGAGTGAGATTTTGTCTGAGAGACAAATAGATCACATTATATCCTGAAGAAACAACATCTAAATGAATTATTTTGAAAGTGCCAAAAGCAGTAAAATTTTCAGAGGGTGGGAGTTGAGTCTGGGATCCACAGCAATGTATGAATGATGATAGAAATATTACAGCAGGTGTAAATTTGGCAGAACCCCACTATTCTGATAATAAATCTTACTCTGATAGATGTGGATCATTTTTAAAAGAACCATATACCTAGAGCTATTATGAATAGTTATTGCAAATATAAAATTTAAGTATTAAACAAAAGATATTCATATACAAAATAAATAGAATTACTAAAAAATCAATCTAGAGAAGTAAAAAAAAATATTTTTAAGCATAAGGTGGCATCTTTTGAATTCCTACAAAGTTTTCTGAACATTTCATAAGTGTACACCTGCTGGATTAAAAAAAAGTCCACCCTCTATAAATTATGAGTGATGGATTTAGTTTTACTTGATATAGTGGATAGAAGAAGTTCAAAATTGCTGTTTTCCTAACTGGCCAACTTTGAAAATAATTAATATGAAAGACAGAAAAATGTATTATTTTCATAGTATATATATTGAGAAAGAAAGTTTATTTTTGACATTTTAATGTTTTCCTTACCTCAATATTGAGGTAATTTAGAAAAATATAAAGCTATTTAAAGGTTTGCAGAAAATGTTGGGATATCCCATAGATTACATAGCAAGATATCACCAATATTATTTTGAAGTTACAATACCAATGTACTTGAAGCTATGACTTGACGGTATCTTGCTAAGTGGCCTCTGAACTAAAGTAAAAAGCATGGAAAAATGGGTCTTGACAGAGCTGATTTAGAATATTTCCACGTGGTGATCTCCATTTTCAACCTAATTAAAATTACGACCCAACAGATGGTAAGACTCGTACTGCTGTCTAATGGGATATCACCAGCCACATCTTTAAACTTTAAGGACCATTTCAGGTCATTGCTTAGGATATGGACTCTGACAGACTAACCCTCATCAGGTATTGAAAAGGAAAAGTACAAATAAAAAATTGAAGGGACAGTAAATTAGAAGCCACTCTATTCTCAGATACCCTTAGAGCTACTTCAACATTGATGGAAAATGAAGGTTGATGGATGACAAAAGTGTCATATTATTGGTGTGAAAATGCATGTATTTATTTATTAAACATATCAGATGTCTAACCCTCTCTGCCACATGTCAGGGTATGATAAGTGAAGATCACAGCTGTCGTCTGTGTAGTCCTTAATTTATTATTTTCTTCCAGATGTACCTTTTTGATCACATAATTCATTGAAGTGCTAGATAAGCTACAAAATATCTATTAAAAATAAAAAAATCTATGAAAATATATATTTTCTGTATAAAAATAGCATAAAAATTTAAAATATACCTATTTTACATTTTTTTCCCATAGTTCATCTTGACAGGTAAATGAAATAGGTTATTAATAGTATTTATAGGATATAAATCTATACTAATTCAATATCTTTTAATATATCAATACATGTAAATAAATACTGACTTATACTTAATTATCTTTACTACTCCTTTAAGAACCAAATATATCACCTTGCAAACACTTTGTTTTTAAATTTCCAATGTCAATGTATAATCTGATTATTTGTAAATATTTTTTGTAAGGTTTTTATGCACCTGAGGACAAACTATCTGAAAATGAAAAAGTACAGTTTTCACCAAAACATCATTTCCATTCTGTAAACCCTAAAATGGTGATGTGGAATAAGGGATAACTGACACATCTTCATTTATCATTTTTATTATGTAGACACTATTTCCAAAATAAATTATGCCCAGATTAGAGGTGATTTAATACATTAAATTATCTTGCAGCCTGGCCTTTCTAGACTTATTTGTTCTGTGTCATATGGATACATAAAATGCACAATTGATAAGGATAATTCAGCTAGTGGTAGACTATTCTTTACTGCCAGTGTATAAAATGACAATACTCATAATCCCCAAATTACCTCTCATTACCTATTCTGAGATGCAGCCAGACCAACAACTGCAATTACCTAGAAAGATTAACTGTATTTAATTGCTCGGTTGAGTGGAGTCCCAATTCTGCCCTGAGGGTTGTCATGTGAAAATCCCAGCAGATCCTGTGTTTAAGTGAAATGTTCTGTTCTGTGATTTCACGCCAGCTAAGGCACAAATGGATATTTTCACTGTAATGATTGAGATGGACCACGTTTTTCCTCCCTGGTGATTTGAAATTGTAGGGGCTATTAAATTCCTTTTTCTTAATTGTCCTATTTAGCTTCCCTATGGAAGAAAAATAAAGCCTAATACAAGCCAGTCATCAATGGAAAGCACATAATGTGAATAAAAGATAATTTATATGCTGCATTTTGCAAATATGATATTAGTCATTACTTTAGGTTCTGCTCAATTATAAAGGATTCCAGGAAATGGGGGTGCCTGAGGAAAAGAACATATATGTGTAGTAGTTTGAATTAAATGTAGATATTGAACTTTCTAAGCTTGCCACCAAGAGATTTCACCCAAAAATGTATAGAATCTTGCTCAGATAGAAGGAAACTAGGTCTGTTAGATTTATAAAGGAATGAAAAGAAAGGTACTGGTAAGCATGTAGATCTATCTAAACAAATACTGACCAAATAAAACAAAAATAATAATGCTATATAGGGTTAAAAATAATGTAAAACTAACATATTTAATAACTGGAGTATGTAAAAAGGATGGGGTTGTAATTGAAATTAAGGTCCTTGTATTTTTAGAGGGGAGGATTGAAAGATAAATGACTTTAGATTTTGAACATCATGAGAAGCAAAGATTAAACATTAATGTTTATATTTTGAACACTTAAATTTTCTATGATAACTAATAAATAGAATATATATAACTCCTAACATAGTTAAGGAAAACCATGGAATGTTAAAACAAAATCAATCAATGTAAAAGAAGGCAGGAATAGAGGAAATAAAGGCACAGAAAGGCAAAGTACATGGAAATCACAAAAAAGTGATGATATAAAGAAAATAAAAATGTAGAAAATAAAAATGCTCTAGTTACAGAAAAAAAATGTGCAGAAAAAGAATAAAAAAGAAAAATCCAGTGATGTAATGTTTACCAAAATCTATATTTAAAACAAGAATAAAAAACTGTTGGAAGTAGAATGATGGAAAAAGTTATACCAAACAAAAACTTTCCAAATTAAAGCTTGAGTGTTTACCAGAAGAATGAGGATGTTAGAGCTGGTAGACAAAGATGAAGACACCGTTCCAAGTGGTGAGAAAGTACGCCTATGAAGGAAAATGGTTCTTTTTCTGTTTCTTTTTTTTTTTTTTTTTAATCTCTCCTATATTCTACCACTCCTGCAAACTGAATCCATATCTCTAAACAAAAAGCTGCCTGGTGTAAGATTTCTGTGTCTGCACCTCTAGAGACAATACTATTTTAAACGTGTTGATGTTCTCAAAAAAGGGGATCACAGAGTACCGAGCTGATATCCCTGTCCTATGTGGCTGCTTTCCACTAGCTATTGATTATGCTTCATATTTAAACTCTGTATGTAATATTGTCAATTAGGAAGATATCCTTCCAGTTTAGCAAGTATTTTTGGATTTCTGTTTGCTTACTATCCTTTAAAGTAAAAGGGAAAAAAGTGAACTTCCTAAACCCCCCAAGATCAGTTAGTTTAAGCCTACTTTTTTTTTTTTTACTGATATCTCTAGAAGAAATTGTGAGGAAGTAAGAGTCTATTTCCTTTAGGTAGAATTTTCTTCCTATTTTATGTCCTGCTCCTCAATTTTCTGTTAGGCCGTTAAGTGTTTCTTCAGCTCCTTCACAGTATCTCAGTCTCCGCTTTGGAAATGATACAGATAATGCATTAAAAGAGAAACATTAATCATTGTTGTGTAAGTTGCACATTAAAGCCTTTGCTTCTTTTAACACAAGGAAAGGAGTTTTGCAAAATTTCAGGCAGCATTTTTGGTTGGAGTTCTACAGATTATACCACATTAAGTGGAAATGAGTAACACCCTCTCATGGGATAAACTAAGTTCCCTTTCCCACCAATAATTTTGCCCCTTCCCTGAAACCTTAGGGAGAAAGGACCCTCTGCCAATAAAAGAACCAACATAACTCTTATCACAATTTTGCTGTTATTTGCTTTCTCTTTTTCATTGAACTTGGATGCTGTCCAGAATATCTTAAAATCAAAATATTGAATTCTAAATACCCTATAATTTAAGTAGACTATAAATTCCAAGAGGGCCAGAGATGCACCATTCGAAATTGGAATAGAGGACCTCACAATTTTTGAAAAATATAAAATTTTAGAAATCAAGTCTATTCATTAGTACCACTACTAATCAGTGGCCTAGTTTGCTAATAAAACTGTCTGCAGTTGAGATGAATATTTGATTTTTGTCAAGTTGTTATTTTGAACTTTCAATTTTTTTATTCTGTTTTGCCTCAGAAAACACACCTTTATATAGTCCAACTAATCCCTTCTACTGCAATTCATAGAACATTTAAAAGAAGAGAGATATTAAGAAGGTCTGGGTGTATTTTCATACACATTTAAAGAGTTATCTTTGTATTAAAAATTCCAAAGACGCCAAATTACTCCCCCAAATTCCAAGATTACCAAAGCAGTAGCATTTATTATTAAATTCATACTTTCAAACACACCCTCCAACTCTGTGCCCCCAAAATACTACTCCCTAGAAAGAACTTAACACTCACAACTTTTACAAAGATCTGTATCAAAGTGTGCTATGTTGCATTTCCCTCATACTTCATGAGAAATAGTTTTAATCAAATAGTAAGCTTAAAAATCATTTCATAGTTTTCCCCAGAATCTTGACATTTCAAGTTTTTGAGACTCCTGCTTCTTTTAAAATCTGACCTTTTCTACCTAAATATCATATTTCTGCATTGCATTTTGATAACTCAATATGTTTTTAAATGAACAGTTTGTGCTTTCGACTTGAATGTATACAGAGCAACATGGCAAGAGCAAGCTCCCTTTTTTAATTTAAATTATTTTCATGGCTTTGAGCAGATTTTAACCTTTAAAACAGCCTGGATGCAATTTCTGAATACCACCTCTACTATTTAGCCTAGTGATTCAGCAGAGATGAACTCTTTCCCCTACAGCAGTGGGTAAGCAAACATTTCCTTATCTGACCCAACTGAGAAAAAAATAATAAAAATATTTCCAAACCACATTTCCTTTCATTTGACATGAAACATTATTACTGATTTCTGTGGTACAGGGATACAGAAACTGTCTGAATGCACAAAACATCAAAAAGAAAACTAATCTTTTATTAGACAATAAGATATTAATATTTAGGAGTATTTGTGATTTTCAGCATGGATGCTTACCCCTTATATTTGTATAGTACTTTAGAGTTCCCAGAGAACATTCATATACCTTATATTACCAAAAAATGTATGAATTGGATATTATAATATTATTTTGAGTAAATATAGTCAGAACCAAGAAATGTGTGACACAAACTAATAGGAAAAATTAACTCAAAGTATAGCGCTGGAATCATGTATTTATATTCTGTGATATATTAACTCTGATATCCCATAAATATTCATTATACCACTGAAGAAGAAGGAAGGCCTTTTTCATAAACAAGGAAACTATTTTTAAGAATATCTATGCTCTGTGACTACAGAAATCTTAGTTCCTTAGTTTTTATTGGGTTCCAGTGCCCAAGTATTTCTAGACCACAATCCTCTAGTCACTAGTGAAAGGGCTCTGGTTTTTGCTCCAGACACTGCAGATAACCTAGTTACTGGCTTTCTCAGTCTGCCCATAATTCTTTACTCCATACACAGGAGAAGATTTCTCCCTTAATTCTACAAAACTCTGCTTAGTCCAAGTTGTAATTCTAAACCGAACTTTAGTGAAAGTTTGGAGATAGCAGGAAGAAATTACAGCACAAAAAAGAAAATGTTAGCAACAGGCAGGGGCCATAAATTCTGGACACCACAAAAGATGAGTCTTTACAGGGTGAAGTTTTTGGCTCTCTCTCGTCTTATTGTCCATTCTCCTGCTGTCAGATGGCAAGGGCCAGTTTATCTCCCTCAATGGTGATGTTCTGAACCTCACTTCTACCTTCATCTTCTCTAGATTACTGCAATGATGGAGGAAAATGTTATTTTCTACTCCCAGGCTCTTGCTCACCTCCAATCAAAATCTTAATAAACTTTAGAAATGCAAATAGTCTACAATTAAGATAAAGTTTTAAATTATTATGCAGAGTACTTTAGCTTGAATTACTCCATAACAGCTTGCAATTGGGCTTTTCTTTTGCAAAAATAAAATGCCCCGTAACATATTCCATTAAAACAAAAAACCATTTTTGCCTGGAAAAAGATTAAAAACCACTGCTGACAGCTTTAAAATATCATTTTTTCCTTTTGTGGCAGTTACTGACAGATGATCACCAAGGTCATTACCTAGTTCAAAAGGAGCTTTGACAAATATATACATCCACGAAACTACCACCACAATCAAAATATGAAACATATTCATCAGCAAACGGTTCTCTGTGCCCCTTCCCCAATCTCCACCCGTGACCACTGATCAGCTTTCCCTGCTGGGTTGTGCTAGAGCTGGATGAGCTAGGCAATCCCAAACTGCACCAATGCTGGTGATTTACCTGCTCTGTGCCTAGGCTACCTGGCTTGGGGTAAGTACTGACAGGTAACAGGAAACCACGACAAGCTGTGGATCTTATAACTCCCATTGTTTTGGGCCTCAGCCCTCACATCTCCCAAAGGACAATGTTCTCCTCAAGTTCTGCCTCATTCTCACGAGTTGGCTTCAGATTTTTTCTTTCAGTTTTATAGCTTTTCTTTGTTGCTGCAAATCTGCATTTGATTTCAGATTTTGGACTTTTCTTTAAAATTACGTGTACCCAAAAAGCCTCATCCCTATTTTACTGTGTTATCCTTTTTAAGGAAGAAAGACAATGCATCTTGCCCCAAACTGCATTACCTGAAATTGGATAAAAATGAAAATATAAGACCTCATCCCTCAGTTTCTGGTAAAAGATGAGAATGCCCTGGATAAGGGACAAAGATGTTTTAAGCATTAACTACAATAATGTAAAACAGTCAAGGGGAAGGCAATAGTTCACATTAAACTTAGTGACATTTATAATGGGTGAAAAACAGGCAAAGTGTGCAAAAAAGGAAGGCTGGAGACAAAAGAGACACACACCATTATGCAAACCACAAAACCCAAACAGCTTTGATCCTGTTCCTTTCTCAAAACCTCAAAGTCTCTCAAAAGAAGTTCTTTTCTAGTTGATTTATTTTCTGACCATTTATTCACTTCCTAGCTCCTTAATCATCTCATGTAGATTTTGTGAAGAGTCACAAATTCTGTGGAACAGTGAAATGGTTAAGAAACAGGTTTTGAAGTCCTACGTATCTGTGTTTGCATCTAGTTCCTGTTACTTAACAAATGACTAAAACAGTAACTCAATCCCGCTAAGCTGCCATTCCTCACAGGCAAAATCAATACAATATTTAACTCATATGGTTATTATGATAATTAAATAAGATAAATGAAGGTAAATTACTTGCCACAATTGTTGGTACCAGTAAACAATAAATGGTGCTATTATTTATACATCCAATCTCTTTCCTCAGTCTTTTTCCTCTTGACTTCTCAAAAACATTCAACAATAGAGAATTCCTTGAAACTGTCCCCATTTCTGGGCATTCAGTGTATATCTCCTTGTATACCAGTTGAGAAACAGTGGTTTAAACAATCAGAAATACAGGCTTTACTGTGACATTCAACATATTCCATGAGCCTTATCTTTTTCAATATTATTTCCTAAAAACACTCTTCATGAAGTTTGACTCCAGTCCAATTAAATGTTTTTGATTTTCCAGATACACATCTCTAGTTCTCCTAGATTTTTTCATTTCTTCGTTCTAATCCTTCTGTTTGGAATTATCTTCTGTTTCATCATTGCTGTATTTTCCATAGTCTGAGAGGAATTCCTATACTTTTTTAATAAGCCCAGAATTTAACTGTATTAGAGAATATTATTGTGTATTATTTATTACAATCCTAAGTGACTGGATCATTACATAAATTGTCCCTTTTTTTTTTTTTCTTTTTTTTTGCGGTACGCGGGCCTCTCACTGTTGTGGCCTCTCCCGTTGCGGAGCACAGGCTCCAGACGCACAGGCTCAGTGGCCATGGCTCACGGGCCCAGCAGCTCCACGGCATGTGGGATCTTGCCGAACCGGGGCACGAACCCGTGTCCCCTGCATCGGCAGGCAGACTCTCAACCACTGCGCCACCAGGGAAGCCCCAAATTGTCCCTTTTAAACTTCTTTTAACTTTATGGAAACCATCGTAACAGCTAACGTATTAACTAACATTTTAATTTGAGGATTGTAAATATACTTGGAACTAGAACAATTTGATTTGCATTTTCTCTAAGCAACAAATATCAGGATCCTAATATGGATTGTTGTTTTTCAACAGAGGTGAAACAAATTAATTAGTAAGTGACATTTCCTATGACATGTTTTAAGCCTAGTTTGTCACTGGTAATTAAAACAGAAGGTAGAGTGGTTTTAAACCTTCCTGATAGGATAACACTTTACTGTGGTTTGTCAATTTTTGCTTCTCTTCCTGTTTTCAAACAGCATGGCTCAGATAAAAAACCAAAGTTTAGCTGGAAAAATAGTGTGGATCATTTAAAGTATCAGAAGTGACAGAACAAAGATAGAATCTGTGATAGTGAAGCCTGTAATTTCTAGGGGTACTTTTAATCTTCTCCTCTTAACTTGAGGTATTTTGAGCACATTTCCTAAAGACAAGGGCAAGTAATTTTATGCCTCTTTTTATGTGCCCTTAGGATCTATAAAGATTGCTAAGAAATTATCAACTAGGTGTTAATAAACCTTTTCTAAACTACAACTTACCTATATATGCATGATCTCTAAAACTCAATAAATGCAAACATTTACTAGAATATTTAATTTATAACCACAATATCTTTTCCTAGGGTATTTTAGGTTAAATATTACTTATTTCTACTAAAACATCCTATTAACTTTTTTTAAATTTTTACTCCTTCTACATGTTTGTTTTATCTAAACTAGCATTTTTTTTCAGTGATGGAATGGGATAAATTCTCATGAAGGGATGTATAAGTTCATGCCATCTGACAAGCAGATTTCAATACGGAGAAAATGACTTGAGATTTATTAGGCGAAATGCCTGTGAGGGGCAAAGTAAAAGGGCAAGAACGGAGGTGGTGCTGCGACAGCTACAGGACTGCGGTGTAGCTCTGACCCTTGTGAAAGGGAGAGGGAAGGAAGGAAGGAAAGTGGGGAGGACGGTCTTAGAATGCAGTGCAGTTCCAGGGTGTTCAGCAAGGCTGACGGGGAATCTTTAAGGCCAAGTTGCCAGGTAGAGGAATCCTGTATCTCATTTAGTATCCTTGCCATGCTCAGTCATCACCATGGGGAGAATATCTCAGCTCAAACACGTAGATGGATCTCAAAATCCAGAAGACTGGTCTTTGATCAATTATCCTCTTTTATGTCAAATATTTGAAAAAATCATTTTTTATGGCAGCCACAAAACTCAAATTCAAAACCTTATATTAAAGAAAAAATAAGAAATTATACATAAATTTGTTAAGTGAGGGTGTACTGTGAAAGCACGGCCTCACTATGTGAACATTGTTATTTATGACTTGTGTACATTTACTGCTGTGTTTATTAGAACATCTCAGTTTTTCCATAGAAAATACAATAAAGTGCTTAAAATGAACGGACCCTTTACGTCTATCTTTGAGGGCAATGAAAAAAACATTTGGACAATCACTGTCACAAACCACTGCAACTGGTGGAAGAAAAAAAATCAAAGTATAGATAGGAAGGTAAATACAAAGGATCATAAGAGAATACTACAAGCAACTATATGCCAGTAAAATGGACAACCTGGAAGAAGTGGTCAAATTCTTAGAAAGGTACAACCTTCCAAGACTGAACCAGGAAGAAAGAAAATATGAACAGACCAATCACAAGTACTGAAATTGAAACTGTGATTAAAAATCTTCCAACAAACAAAAGTCCAGGACCAGATGGCTTCACAGGCAAATTCTATCAAACATTTAGAGAAGAGTTAATACCTACCCATCTCAAACTCTTGCAAAAAATTGTAGAGGAAGGAACACTCCCAAGCTCATTCTAGAAGGTTGCCATCACCCTGATACCAAAATCAGATAACGATATCAAACAAAAGAATATTACAGGGCTTCCCTGGTGGCACAGTGGTTGAGAGTCCGCCTGCCAATGCAGGTGACACGGGTTCGTGCCCCGGTGTGGGAAGATCCCACAAGCTGCGGAGCGGCTGGGCCAGTGAGCCATGGCCACTGAGCCTGCATGTCCGGAGCCTGTGCTCCACAACGAGAGAGGCCACAACAGTAAGAGGCCTGCGTACCACAAAAAAAAAAAAAAAAAAAAAAAAAAAAAAAATCACAGATCAATCAATATCACTGATGAACACAGACCCAAAAAGCCTCAACAAATACTAGAAAACAGAATCCAACAACACATTAAAAGGATCATACACCTTGATCAAGTGGGATTTATCTGAGGCCGCAAGGATTCTTCAATACATGCAAATCAATCAATGTGACACACCATATTAAAAAATTGAAGAATAAAAAACATATGGTCATTTCAATAGATGCAGAAAAAGCTTTTGACAAAATTCAACACTCATTTACAATAAAAACTCTCCAGAAATGGGCATAGAGGGAATCTATATCAATATAATAAAGTCCATATATGGCAAACCCACAACAAACATCATTCTCAATGGTGAAAAACTGAAAGCATTTCCACTAAGCTCAGAAACAATACAAGCATGTCCACTCTCTCCACTATTATTCAACACAGGTTTGGAAGTCCTAGCCATGGCAATCAGAGAAGAAAAAGAAATAAAAGGAATCCAAATTGGAAAAGAAGTAAGACTGTCACTGGTTGCAGATGACATGATACTATACGTAGAAAATCCTAAGGATGTCACCAGAAAACTACTAGAGCTAATCAATAAATTTGGTATAAAGTTGCAGGAAGCAACATTAATGCACAGAAATCTCTTGCATTTCTATACACTAACAATAAAAGATCAGAAAGTGAAATTAAGGCAACAATCCCATTTACCATTGCAACAAGAAGAATAAAATACCTAGGAATAAACCTACCTAAAGCAGAAAACTTGTAGTCAGAAAATCATAATATAGTTATGAAAGAAATTGAAGTTGACATAAATAGATAGAAAGATATACCATGTTCTTGGAATGGAAAAATCAATAATGTGAAAATTACTATACTGCCCAAAGCAACATACAGATTCAATGCAATCCCTATCAAATTGCCAATGGCATCTTTCACAGAAGTAGAACAAAGAATTTTACAATTTTCATGGAGACACAAAAGAACCCGAATAGCCAAAGCAATCTTGAGAAAGAAAAACAGACCTGGAGGAATCAGGCTCCTGACTTCAGACTATCCTATAAAGCTACAGTAATCAAAACAGTGTGGTATTGGCACAGAAACAAAAATATAGATCAACGGACAAGTATAGAAAGTCCAGAGATAAACCCACACACCTACGGTCACCTAATCTATGACAAAAAAAGAAGGAATATACAATGGAGAAAAGACAGTTTCTTCAATAAGTGATGCTGGGAAAACTGGATAGCTACATATTAAAGAATGAAATTAGAACACTCCCTAACACCATACACAAAAATAAACTCCAAATGGATTAAAGACCTAAATGTAAGGCCAAACACTATGAAACTGTCAGAGGGACTTCCCTGGTGGTCCAGTAGTTAAGAATCCACCTTCCAATGCAGGGGATGTGGGTTCAATCCCTTGTCAGGAAACTAAGATATTGTGTGCCATGGGGCAACTAAGCCCACACACCACAACTACTGAGCCTACACACCACAACTACTGAGACTGCACGCCACAACTAGAGAAGTGTGCATTCCGCAACGAAGAGTCTGCACACTGCAATAAAGACCCAGTGCAGCTAAAAAAAAAAAAAAAAAAATTTAGAGGAAAGCACAGAACACTCTTTGACATAAATTGCAGCAAGATCTTTTTGATCCACCTCCTAGAGTAATGAAAATAAAAACAAAAATAAACAAATGGGACCTAATTAAACTTAAAAGCTTTTGCACAGTAAAGGAAACCACTAACAAAACAAAAAGATAACCCTCCGAATGGGAGAAAATATTTGCATATGAAGCAAGTGACAAGGGATTCATCTCCAAAATATACAAACAGCTCATGCACTCAATGTCAAAAAATCAAACAACCCAATCAAACAATGGGTGGAAGATCTAAATAGACGTTTCTCCAAAGAAGACATACAGATGGCCAAAAAACACATGAAAAGATGCTTAACATCACCAATTATTAGAGAAATGCAAATCAAAACTACAATGAGGTATCATATCACACTGGTCAGAATGGCCATCTTCAAAAAATCTACAACAATAAATGCTGGAGAGGATGTGGAGAAAAGGGAACCCTCCTACACTATTGGTGGGAATGTAAATTGGTACAGCCACTTATGGAGAACAGTATGGAGGTTCCTTAAAAAACTAAAAATAGAATTACCATATGACCCAGTAATCCCATTCCGAGGCATATGCCCGGAGAAAACCATAATTAGAAAAGATGTACGCACTCCAATGTTCATTGCAGCACTATTTATAATAGCCAGGGCATGGAAGCAACCTAAATGTTCATCAACCGAGAAATGGATAAAGAAGATGTGATACATATATACAATGGAATGTTACTCAGCTATAAAAAAGAACAAAATAATGCCATCTGCAGCAACATAGGTGGACCTAGGAACTGTCAAACTGAGTGAAATCAGACAGAGAAAGACAAATCTCACATGATATCACTTGTATGTGGACTCTAAAAAAAAGGGTACAAATGAACTTATTTACAAAACATAATGTAGATGTAGAAAACAAACTTACAGTTACCAGAGGATAACTGGGGAAGAGATAAATTGGGAGATCGGGATTGACATACACACACTAGTATATATAAAATAGATAACTAATAAGAACCTACTGTATAGCACAGGGAACTCTACTCAATACTCTGTAATAACCTATATGGCAAAATAATCTTAAAAAAGAGTTTATATATGTATATGTATAACTGAATCACTTTGCTGTACACGTGAAACTAACACAACATTGTAAATCAACTATACTCCAATATTTTTTTTTTTTTTTTTGGCCACTCCTTGCAGCATGTAGGATCTTATTTCCCTGACCAGGGATTGAACCTGTGTCCCACGTATTGGGAGCTCAGAGTCTTAACCACTGGACCAACAAGGAAGTCCCTAAAGTTTTTAAAAAATTAAAAAAAAAATACTCAGCACCCAAACACACACACAAAAGAAGTAATGAGACCAAGTTGAGCCCTTAAATTCCACTACAAAGAAAGCAAAGAGGGATTAAAACATAACCTAACCTAAAAAACCCACAATAGTCGCAATAAATGTGTGGTTCTGTGATAATTCCAAAAAAAGAGTAAAATCTTTCAAGAATTGTCTGTGGTTCATTATACATCATGTCAGAGTCTTATAAGCTATCACCTAAGAACACCACTGTTCACCCTTCAGGGTCTTAAAATTTCACTAGAGAGAGTTTTGAATCTGCTCTCTTTTAAAAACTGGAAGCTGTGATTTTTGGTTCTAATTTGTAATTTTAAACTAAAATTTAGTGAGCTAACCACAAGTGAATATACTTAAAAGATTTTTCTACACATTTTCTATGTTAGTTTACATATAGAATTTCCAAGGAAAGCTAAGTACAATTAGTAACATGTGGCCAATGAGAAAATGGTCTCAATGATATTCAGGAGATATGACATGTTTTATATTCTTGCTAAATGTAATCATAAATTATGTCAGTGACAAAGACAAGCTGTTGTTCCTACTAGAAGAGATGAAAGGTACTAAGGAATGTCTCACTACCTTCTGAAATCTTCATATCACAATGAAAACATCCATGTATATATTTGGTACAATTAACATTAGAGTTATCTTCCTCATATTTGCTATTTATGATTGACTAGAATCTTTATCACCATACATTTGATGTATTGATGTTGATTGACTGTTTGTAAGACTACATCTACTTTCCAACACTGCCCTAGTACCAGTTGTGCATAGTGCTCTGAGCCACTGGTTATATTTTAAACGCTGATTGACCAAATGGTATGAACTATCATTGTAGATCATGAGTCTGTATGAGAAAATAAAATCCACAAAATGAGACTGCCTTATCATGAAAAGCACGAATATCTTATTCCTCATGATTTTTCTTAGTAATACTATTCACTCATTTTTTAAAGTGAAAATTGTTATAATAATGGGAAGGCAATGAACTAGGCAAAGAGTGAGAGCGTTGATTTTTTGCACTGTGGGTTTAACTTTGGGCACAATAACTATTGCTCTGACCTCTGTATTCACAACAATTCACAGATGGCCCCCAAGATGTTCCAGTACTGGCGAACAGGTTGGAGGCACCTCCTACTTTGATAATATGTGTATTTAAATCAGGATGTAGCTGATTGGTAATGAATCTTAAAAGTGAAAATTTTATAATTTAAATTTGGACAAAATTAGAAGAAAAAGGTAGTAGTATAATCATGAGCTACATTACAGATCTCCTTTCCATCCTTTGTTAACAAACCTGGAGAATCTTAAGAGAAATTAGGTGGATTTCAAGTGGAAACATTTTAGTTTGATAAAAGCTATTTTCTATCTAATTATAGTTAATAATAATAACTGGGATTTTCTAAGATTTAGGTAGGGACAAGTATGCCCTAATCACTTTACATACATTTTCTGGTTCAATACTTAAAATACTCTATTATTTTGTCCATTTTGGGGGGTGAGGAGACTGAAATACAAAGGATGTTCAATGCCTTGCCTAAGATCTTGTTAGCAGGAACAAAACAATCTGCCTAGAGCCTATATGTTCAAACACTTACTTCACTGTCTCACTTGTTGCCACTGAGAGAATGATCCCTACAGAGAGGGTGTCTCATGAATGAAATTATGCAGTGTCTGTATCACTGACTTTAAAGGATTTGTGGGGGAGGGGATTCCTGAATTTGGTAAGAGAATGTACAAGATGGACTCAAAGCTTTTAAGGTTCTAAATTTTATAAATTTACTCCATTCAGTAACATGCTGCTAAACAAAAACACAAATAGAAAACAGTTTGGTTTGAAGTAAAATTACAGACTTGCTTAATCAATGTTATTCTTGCTTAAGCAATGCTATTAAGCACCATTAGTCATATTTTATAAAGTTGAAAAGCCTTTGGCTACACATCTATTAGAATGGCCAATATCCAGAACACTGACACCACCAAATGCTGGCAAGGATGTGGAGCAGCAACTCTCTTTCATTGTTGGTGGGGATGCAAAATGATACATACAGTCACTTTAGAAAACAGTTTGATGGTTTCTTAAGACACTAAACATACTCAACATAGAATCCAATGATTATGTTCTTTGGTGTTTACCCAAAGAAACTGGAAACTCAGGTCCATACAAAAATCTTCACATGGGGACTTCCCTGGCGGTCCAGTGGTTGGGACTTCACCTTTCAGTGCAGGGGGTGCGGGTTCGATCCCTGGTTGGGGAGCTAGGTTCCCACATGCCTCGGGGCCAAAAAACCAAAGCATAAAATAGAGGCAATGTTGTAACAAATTCAATAAAGACTTTGAAAGTGGTCCATATCAAAAAAAAAAAAAACTTTAAAAAAAAAAAAAAAATCTTCACATGGATGTTTACAGCATCTTTATTCACAATTTTTAAAATCTGGAAGCAACCAAGATGTCCTTCAGTAGGTGAATGGATAAACTATGGTACATCAGAAAATGGAATATTACTTAGTAATAAAAATAAATGAGTTATCAAGCCATGCAAAGGCATGGAGGAGCCTTAAAGTGATATTACTAAGTGAAAGAATACAATCTGAAAGGGCTAAAACTGTATGATTCCAACTATATGACATTCTGGAAAAGGCAAAACTATGAAGACAGTAAGAAGGTCAGTGGTTGCCAGGAGTTAATGGGAAGACAGGGATAAAGAGCAGAGTACAGAGGATTTTTAGGGCAGCTGAACTATACTTTATGATACCACATGTTGGATACATTTCATTATATGTTTGTCCAAACCTATAGAATGTACAACACCAAGAGTGAATCCTAATGTAAACTCCGGAATTTGGGTGATTATGATGTGTCAGTGCAGGTTTATCAATTATAACAAATGTACCATTCTGATGGGGATGTTGATAATGGGGAAAGACAGGCATGTATTGGGGCAGGAGGTATATGGAAATCTCTGTACCTTCATCTCAGTTTTATTGAGAACCTACTTTAAAAAATAATTTTTAAGAAAGAAATAGCTTTTGGAAACACTTGCTCTCATGTGCTACAGAGGAACAGCAACTGCTCTTGCCTTCTCTCTGTTTTGCAGACCCTCTTTTTATCCCTCAGCTTTTTCCTAATTACTACAGTTCCCTACCTGTCAGATGCAGTTGCTTACCCTTAACCAGTTTCAACCTGGTTCTTTCTTCTTACCTTGCTATAACGCCAGTTACTTAGAATTTGGATCTGATGTGCTACAACAGGAGCAGAGGGATAGAAGGAGACATGATGAAGGAAGAAAAAAGAAAAGAAATGCATCACTATTTTGGGATACTACATCTGCCTGTTGCTGACTCAGAGCTCTGAAGCAGAATGAACATATAAAGAACTTGACTTATATATCTCCTCTTCCTCTTACTGTTGATAAACCCCTTCATTCATTTTCTCACTACAGCCCTCAATAACCTTGAGTAGCAACAAAGAGAATAGTAACAGAAGAGGTAACAGGGAAAACCTCTTCTAACTTCGGCGGCTTAATTCCCAGGATCCACAATCTGTTCCTTAGAATTCCTCTTAATATTTTTTCTTTTAGATACTTAATCTGTTAAATAGAAACTTAAGAACTCACCTGGGATCCTAATGACCATAGTTTAAAATGCCAAATACATTTTAAATTCCAAAATTGTGAGCAGCATTTTCAAACACAACCAGTTTCCAGTTGAGAAAAGATTGCAGCTACATTACATACACACAGAGACACACACTTTTCTGATTGAGCTGTATCTTACTTATGTGGTGTAATCTAGCCTATTATCTTGCATCTAAGGTTGTCTGGTCCTAATACCCTGGAAGAAAAATGAAGTATGAATTTGGAGATAAAGAAAAGATTACTGGTCTTGTAACTATATTACTTAAAACAGCTCATCTACAGCTGATAAGAAGTCATGATTTGAAAGTTGCTTATCTTTACATCTGTCTTGTCTTTTGTTTTATGGGAAAAAAACATAGGAAAGTTATGAGGAAAAAGTTACAGAATACACGATAGAAGAATTATTTGGTGAGATTTCATGAACAGAAACTCTTGTTGGATATGAAGAAATATATCTATGAGGAAGAACCCATCTCCCACTAGCAGATCCTCACCCCGCCGCCAACACACACACACCCTCCCCCGTAGAACCACAACATGGGCACTACTCTCACTTTAAGAAAGAACCTAGTCATTTGGTTGGGACATTTCCACATACCAATACATTTGGCAAGAAATAGGAATGGGATACAACTGAGGGTTTGTTCTCACGTATACTGCTTATGAATGGTGGATTATTTCACTTAGTGAAATTTTTCTAAGACTTGATTCTCAGAGAAATAACCTAGCTTAAAGGGACCAAAGGAGAAATGTTTTAAAGGATTCTATACTATTTGAGCTGGGAAGAAACATCTTACAGCCATCAGCTCCGGCTTAACAGGTAAGAAAACTGACATGCAAAGACATAATTAATTTTTCCATGTATTCATTTCTAATTATTACAAATATGAATGCCTAAAAGATTAATACATTTGATTTCATAAAAATTAAAGGTATGCCACACACAAAAACAAAATCAAAACAAAAGTTAAAAGATAAATGACAAGTGAGACAAATATTGACAACTTAAAGGAATGCTTCCCTTACTACACAAAGAAGGGGTTCAAATCAATAATAGAGAGATGAATAATTCTGTGGAAATGAAGCATAGGACATGAGCACACAGCTAAAACAATTAAATAACCAATTAATCTATGAAAAACTATCCATTTATTGTTAAATAAATTAAAATACAAAGAAATACCTCTGTTAATCTGTCAAAGCAAAACTGTTTAGAAGTTGGATAGCATCCATAGTTAAAGGGTTCTCAGAAAACATAATCAGTGGTGTGTTGGAGACAGTTTTACTGGCTCACGAGAGCTAATTTTGCTCATTTTTGCCCAACTCTGACTTGAGTGATATCATGTTGATAGCTTGAAACTGTCATTGGCTGGAAGAGTTTTACCACAGAATATGTCAATCATTATCAATAAGGGCATTTTTTTAAAGCCAGAGAACCCATTGTTAAACATTTACCAGCACACCACTATGTGTACTCATACTTTAAAATGAGAATTTAATTGATACAACTTCTGCATGAGAGGGCCACATATAAATTTATAACTAAATTTTTAATGTGTACATATTGACACATCCATTTCATTTTAAGCATGAATTCATCCTTAAAATACACTTAGACAGATGTAAATGTCTATGAATAAATTTGACCATGGTTTCTTTTTTGTAAATGCCAAAAACCAATGGAAACAACGTAAATGTCCAGGGATAGAAACTGACACAAAAAATTATGAAACTCTAGAAAAAGGGAAAATTTTGCATTTACTTAAAAAGAGTAAAAAAGTGTTACATATAATAATATGAAAATGCATACCAAATATAATCTAAAATGGAAAAAACTAGTTACTAAACAGTAGATATAGTATGATTTCTTTGTGCTAATAAAGTTGTGTAACAAAAAAACCAAGAAGATATTTGAAAGCATACCAAAAATGTGTTAACATTGCTTGCCTTTAGAAAGGGGGACTAAATGTCAGGAGAAAAAAAAAAAATATATATATATATATATATTCATACACATATATCTTTTCTTTTTCTAATACATATAATTTTACACATGCACATATATATCTGTTTATATATAATATACAATATTCTCTTAATATGTATAATTATATATGTATGTGTATATATATAGTACAATATATATGAAATATTCCTTACATACATTCCTTACATACATACAATATATATGAAATATTCCTTACATACATATTTAAATTTTTAATTTTATCAAGCATCACTTTTAAAAGGAAAATATTGTTTTAAATAAGATTAAGAATTAAATAGGATGATGGCCTAGACTTTGAGTAGTGTTATTTTCATGCCTATTTGCTTTAGTATGATTGCTCAGTAGGGGCTGGAGGTGAGGTCACCCTGCCAGCAAGGTTTACTCTGAAAGCAGAGACATTATTACTCTCAATCAATCTGGGTAAAGAAATATAAAGCACTTAGAAATCTCAGAAGGCTGGCCTCAGATGGAATATGGAGAAGTTTATCTTCTCCCTTAATAAAGACTTTGTGATGGGGTGGAGGAGGTAGTTTATTGAACTTGTCATGAGCAGAAGGGTGTAATTAAATTTGTACATCTATGTTTAGATAGTGACAGTATAAATAATTACAACATTTTGGTTAACTAGTTGGCAATATTCATTAAGTGCAAAAGAAGTTTTAGTGCTAGTTGACCAGGACTTTTATTTCTAGTATATTCCTCCTAATAAATAATCTGCAACAAGGAAGAAGCTAAGGCACAAAGATGTTCAATTATAACATTACTACTTGTTTTAATGAAAAAAACAAAACAGAATTTAACTGTTCAGCAATGAAGGAATTCTAAACAAAATGAAGCATATACTATCAATGGAATAAAATACAGTAATTAGAAATCTTCAGTATAAAGAGCTTAATAACATGGTACTTGATAGTTCTTACATGTCTCAATGCATCTTCTAACTCCACCTAATCTGACCCTGAGCCAGTGTTGCCTAGCTCAGAAAATGGTACCATCACCACAAATCTGCACAAATCTGTTGTCATTCTTTCATCTCTCCGCATAAGAATCCCCCACAGTCAATTCATCATTGTATCAGTTAGTGTTATCTCCTGTATATTTTTCAAATGACACACGTTTCTTCATGTTCACCAGGAATATAGCCCATACTATTTTAAGTTTCCCAACTGGTCTTTTATCATCTTAGCTCCTATGAATCTGTTCATCACATGTAGTCAAAAAAATTTCTCAAAACAAAAATCTGATAAAACCCTCATTGTATCCTCTTTGTTCTTTGGATTAAAACAAGACATAAATAACTATATATAATTACCATATTCCCTGTCACCAGGGGTTTTACTGAAGTTGTTTTGTCATTTTCACCTACATCATTTTAACCTAATTATCTTTCAGTTCCCTCTTCAGCAAGAGTTTACAGAGGAAACACCACATTACAGCTAGAACAGATCATACCACCTTGTGACTCTCCTTTGGGCACCTGGCACAACTGCAATATTACAATTGTTTGTAGGGATTTCATATCTGTGCCTGCCTTCCATACTAGACTGTCATTCCCATGAGAGCAGGGACAATACTTATTTTGCTCATTATTTTAGCCTCAACTCCTAGCAGTGTATCACAATATAGTAGGTACTCGAAAATCATTTTTCAACATAAAATGAATAAATAAATGAAATAGTAGATAATGTAAAACCTATGTGTTATTTATGTGTAAAAATGAAAAATTAATAAATGAAAAATAGGATACAAATTAATAACAGATTTATATTTTCAAAATATAGAAAAGGGATTGGATTGTTTTATATATATTGCTAGGAAGGATAATGTTAATAGTTGTAGCTCATATTTATTAAGTTTTAGTACATGTCAGGTGGTACATAATTATATATTATATACATTTATTTATTCCTCACAGCAAAGCTATACATTAAATAACTAAATATTAAATGATATAATATACTATTATATCATTGACGACACTGAGGTATAAAATTGTCAAATGATTGACCTTAAATCACAAGGCTCCTAGTAGATCTGGAATCAAACCCAGGTTGTTCTGACTTCAAGGATCATGTTTTTAATTAGTTTGCTACACTGACTTTCATAATTAAGGTTCTGACATTACAGGTGATCTTGATGCTCCCTGTTTCTCAGATGTTCCATAATGCAGTCATAACAATAATAATGAATTAATGCTTCTCCCACCCTTAATCAATGTTTATTTTTACCTTATCTCTCCAAATAAAGTGGTTATTATTAAATAAATAAGATATATGCTCCTAGGACTTTTGTAATCAGAATTATATCACAAAATAAAATTGTGTGAACAAACTTTGAGTTCAATATATGATCAATTTGTATGAAAATAAATAGTGGAGACATATTTTCATTTTTGGAAACTTTAGATGTATTAGCAGTGAGGCATAGGTGTAGAAATATTCACTTGGCTTGCTTCAAAGTTATGGACATCTTTCAAATCATTTAAAGAACATATTTTTACCTAATTGGCGAATTAACTATTTACAAATTAAAAAGAAAGCTTTTTAGATCCTTGATTTACATTTTGTAGAAAGTTGTCTCAATTGTCATGTATTGTGAACTTCTTGGCTCTAGCACTGTTTGTGAATACTGTAGCTGCATGCATGTGTGTGTGTGTGTGTGTGTGTGTGTTTGTTTTCGGGGATAGCTGGAAATAGAAGAGAGGTAATATATACATTAGTGTTGTCAAACTGTTGACTGAGGCTTTCACTTCAGTATTTATATCAAATTTGTAATATGTTAGAAATTTATTTTCATTTTCTTACTGCACGGACTGTAAAATTAAGCAAAGGTATACAAGGAACACACTGCTGATGTTACTAAACTTGAATTAAGCCAACAGCTCCTTAGCAGCTCTACACCCAGCACACTCAATAAACAAAACTGTGACTGTCAAGTCTGTGTTGAAAAGAAGTGGGATGGTTATTGAATCTACTCAGGGGTATGTACACTTGCTTACATTTCTTTGGGTACTACTTAACTATGCACACTTTGACTAAGCAAAATTGGTCCCTCTCCTGGACCAGTATTTAATAGCTCACTAACCCTCCAGTGAGTACCACAGATTTTAGAAAGCCAGAGAAGTTAATTTTTCCCTACTATAAATAAGGAAAATACTCTATAATTGAGAAAACTTTTCTTTCTGTAATCCTAGTCTAACACAATATTGAAATAACCCAATCTATTATTAAGGAATTGTAAATTTTGGAAACCTATTTTCACTGCCATGTGGAAATGTCTATCGGTTATGCATTACCCAAAAGATTCAATTTAGATATAAAAAAAGAAAAAGTGAAATCAAGTGTGTGTGGACGTGTGTGTCCATTTAAGATACCCACATACGTTCTCATTTTTGGACTATTTTCATTGTGTTCATTATACAAACATAAACTGTCCTAAAAAATTACAAAGAATTCATAACATATTCCAGAATTTCTAATTTATTTATAAGAAATTTATACTTATGATTAAGTATTAAAATATGAGAAAAATCACCCTATTTGAGATAGCTTCCTCGGTCTAGAGTCTCTAAGGTTTTATTCCCCTTTTAATGTTTATTTCTTGTTACTATTGGGTTTTACCTTGCAAATTTATCATATTTTCACTTTTAATTAATGATATTTTATTCTTGCTTCTGGGGGCTTTTTAGGCAAGGAGGAATTAATAATAAACACTAAGTAAATATTTCTAGGGTGAAATGTGCCAATAAAAGAAGCCATTTTTTCATCTTCATTGTGCAGAGAGAGCTGTCCAAATCATACTGTGTTCAGTGAGATCTGCTGAGAAAGGACTTACCAAGCAATATTAATGTTCTACTCAGCCTTTGGGTCATTTTTCAGCAAATAAAGATGAACACCAAAGGTGAATGCTGCAGTGTGTATAATAAGTAAGCACAAGGAGACTTTGTGAGCCTGGGTCAAAGCAAAAATTGCATGGATGAGGTTAAAGAGGTGGAGACTATTGCTATAGGGGACAGAAACCAGCACCATCTGATTTCAACTGTGCTGAAACAAGGGCCAGAGAGTTTTTAATAGCTGGGGTGAGGTGGATGGAGGGGAAACAGTAGGCCATTTGTTTTTACTAATTTGCCTACCCAAAGGAAAAGAAAACTTTCTCATATATTCATGAAAGGAGATCATTTTATAACTTGGAGCAAGGCAGCCGCTGATGTTAGGCTGCTACTCTCCCTGAGACTGACAGATATGGGCCTATACTCCTTGATGAATGCATTTCAAGGGGATAGCTCCCCAGTCCTTGAGACAATCCTGAGTTGCAAAACCGGCAAGAGGTTTTTTAAAATTTTACATCTCAAAGGAGCAAAGGAATAATTCACAATTATACGTTTTCTAAAGTAAATTCTCTAAAGAAAGAGAGGTCAGGGCTTAGAGTTTGGAAGAAGCTGGTCTAAAGTTTAGTCAACCTGAGGGAAATACTAACATTATTTTAGTTACATGTCATTTTTTTCCACCTGCCTTACAATGTTCATATATCTCATTTATCTTTTTCAGACCTATGCTGATGAATGAAGCAAAGACTCAGAGAGCTTGGCATTAGCCCACGATCATATAGCTAGTTCAGTTGCAAATTCAAAATGCTCTTCCCTAACATGACTATTTCTTCCTCTACTGGAGCAAATTCCTGGGACAGATGTAACTGTCTTCTTGTGGAACAATATACTTTTTATTCTTAATTTTATCTGTTTCCTGATTGTGTTCACCCTCCTGGGAAAAGAGGCATGGGACTCACTGCTTTATTTATTATTTCTATTAAACATAGCTTCCTGGAGCCAGCAGAGAGCAATGAAAGTGTCTCTATCTACACAGCACACATTTACACTTGAGCATTTTAAGCCAGAAAGGTATTACAACATAATTTATCTTCCCTTTTGCTCAGAAATCAGGAATAGTCTAGCTGCTCTTGAGAAGTCCTTCCATTAACGCCTGAGTCAGAAGAAAGCTTGCCACCTAATGAATCAGCACAAGGGTCTCAGGAGGTTTTTTGTTTTGTTTTGTTTTGTTTTCTTTGTGGTACGTGGGTCTCTCACTGTTGTGGCCTCTCCCGTTGCGGAGCTCAGGCTCCGGAGGCACAGGCTCAGTGGCCATGGCTCATGGGCCCAGCCGCTCCGCAGCATGTGGGATCTTCACGGACTGAGGTACGAACCCGTGTCCCCTGCATCAGCAGGCAGACTCTCAACCACTGCGCCACCAGGGAAGCCCTCTCAGGAGTTTTTGAAGGGCTCTCTGACAAGTACTCACTCAGACCAACAATGCACAGCTCGGTGGATCTGACAGGATAAGAGGACAAGCTGGTTCCCATGTTAAAAGCAAGCATAAAAATAATGAGCAAAGAAAGTTCATAGATACCATTATGATAGTTGGAGCTAAATAATGTATGGCATTAATGGCTTGAATTTAGCACAGCTTCCTACTAAAACCTCTTCTTTCCTTGAGGGATCAGGAAACAATAAATTACGAAACCTTTGGTACATAAAGCATTAAAGGCAGATGGGTGACTTTACTTTTAATTTGTGGGTGGATGAAATTCTATCAAAAATCTAATGAGCTTTAACCATCCAGATAGTTGTAAATTAAATAATTTTTAACTTGGCTTTTATAACTTTACAACTTCAGAGCCCTCTGTTTTTGAATGTGTAACCTTTTTGTGAAATATAACTTTGAATAATTGTCTTTCTTCATAATTATATCATGTGATTTCATGGATAATCAACAACTGGAATGCGAAACAGTCACTACAGTCAAGTGAACTAAACATTTTTAACTTCTTAGGCCCATGAAGCACTCCATCACAGTGTACCTAATGGGTAGCATAAAACATCTGAACAAGGATGTATATTATGGCTAAATTTTTTATTTTTAAACCTCTTTTGTGTTCATAGTGATTAACAAAATGCCTGGTAAACAAATGGACACTCAAAATGCATATTAACAAATAAAAGAAGGAAATAAAAAGAAAATGCTTTTTTTTTTTTTTTTTTGCGGTACGCGGGCCTCTCACTGTTGTGGCCTCTCCCGCTGCGGAGGACAGGCTCCGGACATGCAGGCTCAGCGGCCATGGCTCACGGGCCCAGCCGCTCCGCGGCATGTGGGATCCTCCCGGACCGGGGCACGAACCCGTGTCCCCTGCATCGGAAGGCGGACTCTCAACCACTGCGCCACCAGGGAATTTATTTATTTAACAAATATTTATTGCATACCCAGTCTGTCACATTCTCTTCAAAGCACTTTGGGTACATTAGGGAACTGGCAAAGAGTCAATGCTACGTTCCATATTTTGACACAGATAGTGTCAATACTGTCAACAAAGTAATGTTTCTGAGTTTTTAGAATGAATTCCATGGTCCTATGGAAAATTTACTTTGTTACCCATGGGAATGGAAGGCGTTAGTTTACTAAGCTACCATATAATATAATGCAAGTGTGACTTTTACGAAAAAATGATGGACAATGTTAAAGGAATTCCTGTTATGTAAATATGACTAAAAGATTGAATAAATGACTAAGCTTCACAGTCACTAGCAGAATTAAAGCAGTAGAACTCCACTAACAGGTTAGGTAGGGTTTAGAATAAAAGTAAGAAATGTTATATAACTTTAAATCAAAGAAAATTTTGAACATAGTCATAAATTCTCATATTATTTTCTTTAAATCATTATAAAATTCTACTTATTGTGATGGTTATGTGCATATTTATTTGAAGGGTTTTTTTTGCTTTTGTTTTTTTTTTCAGTTGTAATTACGTTTCCCATTCCTAGGTAAGTATAAAGGTAATTAGAGTAAAACTAAAAGGGTTATACTAAGTCAATAACTATATGTAAAATAATTTAGAATTTGTGAAAATATAAAAATACTATGATCTAATGCAAAATCAGGTATGGCTCATCCAAGTTATTTAGTTTATACCTCAATATAATAGAATATCAGCATGTAAATATGATAAATATAAAATAACTGAGTCATTGAATTCAAATTAGGATTTTTAAGTCCAAAGACTAGATAATTATGAAGCTGAATGATACACCTCCATGTAAAATTCTAAGTAAATCCTACAGAATAATCTCTGAGTACAATTTTGATAGAAAATAAAATTGGGTTAGCACAAGGTTTCAGACATGTGATAGTGCTTCTATAGTCTTTTATCTCCTCTTGATGACAGAGAAATCCTAAGATCATCACTTTGTCATAATTCAATTACTCTTGAAACTCTTTCTTAAAATCATGAGTTACCTGGTCGGGAGACTACAGCTTTGAATAGTTGTGTAGGCAAAGCCAAGTAACTTGCTTTTGCTATACACTAACTTTTCTCATTTATAAAATACATACTAAATAGAACTTAATTTAGAGGTTTCTATTGGAATTACATAAATAAATTCTTAATACAGTTTCTGGAAGTTAAAAAATGGGTCAAGAAAAGGCAACTATTATTAAAATTATTTACATGAACATTACTGTTAGTATTAGTTTTATCAATTTACTTTTTCTAATGAAAACCTTAAGACAGAAGCATATTGAATTATAATCCATAGAAATTGTTTTAAAAATATAAGAATTGTTAAAACCATAGGAACTGCTTAAAAACAAGTTCATATATTAGCGAGCCTTACTCTACTTACTTTCTTGAAACCTAATGACTCCTAGCCATCCTGAAATTTCTATCACCAAAAATAAATAATAAAAATGCAAGACAGCAAAGTCCTGCAATATATTTGAAAGGAACACTAGAAAATTAATTGCATATGCTTCTACCTTTTATTCCCACCCCTTCAAAAAATAAAAAGTTTTAACAGAATTGTTCATTTTATATAATTTTTTCATGAATTATTCCATTTTTTTTTCTGATCTCAGTGTATTTCCTGAAAAAAGAGAGGTTTTATAATTTTTTTTAATGAAATGGACGTTTGTTGGTCATAAATTTAATCTCTCATCCCATTAGAAACAAAATTTGGTAGGTTTGAGATATGAAAGTTAGACTGCATGCATACTGGAGTATTTTTATAAGTACAGAATAGCTAGCAGCAAAATCGCCATAATTATGTTTCCAATTGCAAACTCATGGATCCTTTTTAAATGTGCAATCATTGGTTCAATCAATGTTTTTAAGCAATTTCTATGTGACGTACCTTTTTCTAGATTTATTACTTTCTTATGTATCAATTTGGAAGTAAGGTGAAAGAAGTAACTTTGGTCTTGATGGGTAAAAGAATGGTTGGTAATGATAATCCATGGTTAGTGGATTTTAATGTCAGAGTTTGAGTTGTCTTTAACTTCAAAAAACAATGGCCAGTTTTATATTGTTTCTAACTCTATAGTCTAAATTAAAACTTTAGTATTCCTTTTATTCATCTTTGTATTACTTTATATCTACACTTCATGATATAGAGCAAAAATCAACTCCTTCATGAGAATTTCTCTGGTCACATTGCTCACCTCTACAAGCTGAATCAACCTGCTCTTTCTCTCATGATACATATCACTTCCAATACCAGAAACTTTCAAAGACAGCCAGAAAAAGCATACTAATGGGGATTTGAGGTGGGACTACACCATATAGTCAACATCATTTTTTATTTCTTTTTAAATTATTTTACAATATTTAAGAGATAAGAGATCAGATCTTACTTCCTCCTCCTTACAGGCCATGATGCTTTGATGGGGTTCAGAAATGTATATGACAAAGGGGAAAAAACACTAAAAAATGATGAGAATGCATCACTTATTTATTCCAGAATCCACACAGTGAATCATTTTATTGCACTGAAGAGTCACAGTACCACCAGGTTTCGCCAGTGTTAATACCTTTTATTAAAATTGTCTGAATTGACTCTAAAACAACTTGAAAGTTTCTTGATTGTGTTACCTTTGTTTTTCTTTGCTAAAGATAGCTGCTTTGGGCTTCGCTGGTGGCGCAGTGGTTGAGAATCCGCCTGCCAATGCAGGGGACACGGGTTCGCGCCCCGGTCCGGGAAGATCCCACATGCTGCGGAGCGGCTGGGCCCATGAGCCACAACTACTGAGCCTACGCGTCTGGAGCCTGTGCTCCACAACAAGAGAGGCTGCGATAGTGAGAGGCCCGCACACCGTGATGAAGAGTGGCCCCCGCTCGCCACAACTAGAGAAAGCCCTCGCACAGAAACGAAGACCCAACACAGCCAAAAATAAATAAATAAACTAATAAACTCCTACCCCGAACATCTTAAAAAAAAAAAAAAAGATAGCTGCTTTGGAGCACACAGAGCTAGGAAACAAAATACCTTAGATACAGTTTTTACACCTGTTCTGGAATGCTCAATTTATAGATTTGCTCTGTTCCTGTTAGCAGTGTCCTTCACACTACCCCCTCCCCATGTGTTTATGAGAATGAATCAGCACATGAATGTTAAAGTAGAGTTGATACATTTTCTGTCAGGAAAAAATATTAAGCACTGGAGGTTCCCAATAAATTACTATTACATGTTATTTACCATACAAAACAAAACAAAAAAACCTCTCAAATACTCTAATTCTGCCTATTAAAGGAGTCATTTTTTAGAGATGGTAGTGAAGTATGTAGAAGAAAAGTAAATAAAAGACGTATAAATGGAAAATCTCAGAGAAGAGCAAAGAAAGTCACAGGTACAGCAGCAGAGCGCTAAAAATGATAATGGTTGCCAAAGACTATAGAACACTTTGATATGCTGTCTTTTTAAAAGATTATCTTTCTAGATACCCCTTGTTGTGATGTCACTGGGCCAGCCTCGTCACTACTCATCTCAAATTATATTTTTATTTAGCCACTTTGTACACAATGTGGTATAAGAAGGACAGCCATACTTTAAAAAATAACCAAATAAACTGAGTTCCTACAGAGATTCTTAAGTAAAATTTATTAGTGTAAAATATAGGCTATATATTTGTCTATTTAGCCTTCTCCCTGGACTTTTTTTTCCACTTAATATCTTATTCTTTCTTTTTAGAGTGTATCTTATATATTTCAATTTGTTCTTGAATTGATTTTATGGAATAGAAGATTTTTTTTTATTGTGCAGAAGTCATCACCTGGAATCGTATTGATATAACAAAAATAATATCAGCTGTTACTTATGATATGTAATTATTAGCCTCTGTTAAGCAAGCACCTAATTTTATTCTTCCCAAGAACTCAGTGGAGTAGATATATTTACTTCCATTCAACAAAGAATCTGAGACTTAGATAGTTTAAATTCCTGTCCAACATCTCCCAAGTGTTAGTGGTAGAATTTAACTGTAGAATTTAATTAGAAGAGAACCTGTTTAATACATAGGTGCTTAATAATGTTTATTTAATAAGTGAAGGACTGAAAGAATGAGTGCTAATCTCACATATCAGTTTTACTTTGATATTTGATTTTTTGTTACATTTTGATTACTAATTTTTTTCTGCCAAAGATGTGGTATGGGAAACTGCCTAATGCCACAGCCCATGCTTTCACTCTGATGTTACACTTTGCACATATATGAGTTGCATATATATGAGTTGATACTGTGCAATTATTTTTTCTAGCAGAAGTTCTGAAATTCAATGCAATAAGCTTGAAATGCAGTGTTTAATTCTTGAAAAGTTTAGGGACATGTCTTGCTAAATTTCAATAACTACAATACAGTATAATTAAAATGGCCATAAGTTTTTAAAAAGCCATTGTCTAATTACAGGAGTGTAAATCTAATTCAGAAAGTAATGACTAAAAGGTGTCATCAATTTTATATTACTTTTTAGACTTCAGAACCGTAGAAATGAATGCGATCTTAGAGGACAGATATTTCAGGCTCCAATACAATGGCACAATCCTTCTAAAATACTCTTGACAGGTCCAGTTATACACTGATTGAAGACTTCCACTGATAAGGAACTCACCACTTTGCAAGGCATCCTATTCCATTTAAAAAGACCTTAGCTCAATTAGCGAAGGAAACATCTCAACAACATCATCATCATCATTATTATTATTCTATTTTTTAAAAAGTAATCTCAAGGGCATTTGGGGGATAAAAGTGTCTAGATAAGTATTAAAAATTTCCATTCCAAAAAAATTTTTTTTAATTAAATAAATAAAAAGACCTTAGCTACTGTCCTTAGTTTTTCATAAGCCTATACCCATAATATGAAATAATGGAATAAAGAGTATGAGCTTCACCTATCTATTTATAATGAATACAAGATATAGCTCTGGATAATTATGCAAGTTGTGGAATGATGTGTGCATTATGATAACTTTTTCACTTTTCATTGTGGTAAAATATACATAAAATAAAATATACATTTTAACCACTGAGAGTACAATTCAGTGGCATTGAATACATTCAAAATGTTGTGTAACCATCAGAACATTAACATATTTTATGTTGTGGGGAAAATGTGATAGATGTGTCCTTGTACTTGAATAGTTAAATAGTAAGCAGGAAGGTGTAGTAGCTTAACATTCTCCTAGAATACAGGATAAAAGAAAAATATGTGAACAAGTTGAAACATGACAATACATCTAGAAATCCTTACTTCCAGAAAAAAAAATTATGTAGAAATTTCCCTTTGTTGAAGAAGAAGCCAAGTCCACAACTGAAAAGGCCTATGGAATAATGAACAAGATAAATGAAAAATGATATCTAGAATGACTATGATAAAATTTCAGAACTCTAATAAGGCAAATGTGGCATCCCCAGAACATAAAGTTCACAATGGCTGATACTTTCTTTTTATTGTTCAATTCTCTCTCCAACTTAAAGAGGAGTACACATAATTTAAGTGCTTATTAATAATGTTTGTTTAATGAATAAAGGAATAAAGAAATGAGTTCCAGTCTCACATATTAGTTACATTTTTATATTTGATTTCTGACATAGTTTGATCATTGATTCTTTAGGTCAAAGACATGATGTTGGAGGGTGGGGTTGAATAATGGAAGCTTCTAACAAAGATTAAAAAAAATCTAAAAATTGAACATTCCTATAACTTATCTGTATTGCTTTGGTAAATACTCAAAATACTGTTTTTAAATTGAGTATTCATATGGTAGAGCAGGGTGGTGAAATGGGGTGAGGCAAAAAGTATCATTTGAAGTCAAACCGTTTCACTACAAAGATCCACTTAATTCCACATTAAGTACACCTAAGTTGTAAAGG
Organism: Aethalodelphis obliquidens; assembly: GCF_003676395.1. NCBI lineage: Eukaryota > Metazoa > Chordata > Mammalia > Artiodactyla > Delphinidae > Aethalodelphis > Aethalodelphis obliquidens. The sequence continues at coordinate 49,935,471 of NW_020837948.1, read as the reverse complement.
GACAATTTTGAAATGGTAGTGAAAATATCTGTAACTGAATTTTAGTAATGATTTCACACCTTATCCTATGGGTACAAGGATATTTCAATATCCACAAATCAATCAATGTGATACACCACATTTACAAATTGAAGAATAAAAAACATATGATCATCTCAATAGATACAGAAAAGCTTTAGATGAAATTCAAAATCCATTTATAATAAAAACTCTTCGAAAGTGGGCAAGCAGGGAACATAGCCTCTGCATAATAAAGGCCATATATGACAAAACCACAGCTAACATCATACTCAATGGCAAAAAGGTGAAAGCATTTCCTCTATGATCAGTGGACAAGAAAAAGATATCCACTCTCACCACTTTTATTCAACATAGTTTTGGAAGTCCCAGCCACAGCAGTCAGAGATTAAAAAGAAATAAATAGTATGTAAATTTAAAAAAGAAGAAGTAAAACTGTCACTGTTTGCAGATAATATGATGCTATACATAGAAAATCCTAAAGATGCTACCAGAAAACCACTAGAGCTCATCAATGAATTCGGTAAAGTTGGAGGATACAAAATTAACACACAGAAATCTGTTGCATTTCTACACACTAACAACAAAATACCAGAAAGGGAAATTAAGGAAATAATCCCATTTACCATCACATCCAAAAGAATAAAATACCTAGGAATAAACCTACCTAGGAAGGCAAAAGACCTGTACTCCAAAAACTAAGACACTGATGAAAGAAGTTAACAATGACACAAACAGATGTAAAAATATATCATGTTCTTGGATTGGAAGAATCAATACTGTTAAAATGACAATACTACCCAAGACAATCTACAGGTTCAGTGCAATCCCTATCAAAATACCAATGCCATATTTTATAGAACTAGAACAAAAAATTTTAAAATTTGGATGTAAACACAAAAGACCCCCAAAAGTCAAAACAATCTTAAGAAAGATGAACAGAGCTGGAGGAATAGCACTCCCCAACTTCAGGCTATATTACAAAGCTACAGTAATCAAAAATGTATGGTACTAGAACAAAAAGAGACATATATATCAATGGAAAAGGACAGAAAGTACAGAAATAAACCCACACACTTACGGTCAATTAATCTATAGCAAAGGAGGCAAGAATATACAATGGAGAAAAGACAATTTCTTCATTAAGTGACACTGGGAAAACTGGGCAGCTACATGTAAAATAATGAAATTGGAACATTCTCTAACACCATATACAAAAGTAAACTCAAAATGGATTAAAGACCTGAATGTAAGAATGAAAACTGTAAATCTCCTAGAAGAAAATATAAGCAGAATATTCTTTTAACATAAATTGTAACAATATTTTTTTTAGAATTATCCCCTAAAGCAAAGAAAATAAAAGCAAAAATTTAAAAATGGGACCTAATTAAACTTAAAATCTTTTGCACAGCAAAGGAAACCATCAACAAAACAAAATGACAACCTTCTGAATGGGAGAAAATATTTGCAAATGATATGACCAATAAGGGGTTAATATTCAAAATATATATATAAAACAGCTCATACAACTCAATATAAAAAAAAACCAACCTGATTAAAAACGGGCAGAAGAACTGAATAGACATTTTTCCAAAGAAGACATACAGATGACCAACAGGCACATGAAAAGATGCTCAACATTGTTAATAATTGGAGAAATTGTGAAAATCAAAACAACAAGATGTTACCTCACACCTGTCAGAATGACTATTGTCAAAAATACCACAAATAAGGAATGTTGTCAAGGATGCAGAGAAAAGGGAACCTTCATACACACTTGGTTGGGATGTAAATTGGTGCAGCCACTATGTAAAATAGTATTAAGGTTTCTCAAAAAACTAAAAACAGAACTACCATATGACCCAGAATTTCCACTCCTGGGAATTTATCCAAAAAAAGAAAACACTAATTCAGAAAGATATATGCTACTCAGTCTTCGGAGCAGCATTATTTACATTAGTAAGATATGTAACCTAAGTGTCCATCAACAGATGAATGGATAAAGAAGACATGATGTGTATATATACAATGGAACACTCAGCTATTAAAAAAGAATGAAATTTTGCCATTTATAACAACATGGATGGACTTGAAGGGTACTATGCTAAGTGAAATAAGTCAGACAAAGACAAATATGGTATCACTTACATGTTAAATCTAAAAGATAAACTAGTGAATATAACAAAAACAAAACAGACTCACAGATATAGAGAACAAACTAGTGCTTACCAATGGGGAGAGGGAAAGGGGAGGGGCAAGAGAGTGGTAAGGGACTAAGAGGTACAAAATGCTATGTATAAAATAAGTAAGCTACAAGGATGAGTAATGCAACACAGGGAATATAGCCAATATTTTATAATAACTATAAATGGAATATAACCTTTAAAAATTGTGAATCACTGTGCTGTACATCTGAAACTTTCATAAAATATTGTACATCAACTATACCTCAAAAAAATCACACGACCAGGATTGACCCTCACCCAGGACCCCAAAATACTTGTACCCTCAAGCTCACACATTCACATTAACAATAATGCACAAAATCCAAGCCCATTTGCCCTCACTGGAGCCCCAACATGCATATATTTGCACAGCCCAGGGATAACCCCCCCACCATGCACACATACATACACACTCAAGTACACACATTCCAAAAACTAACCCACAAATATCCATATGCACACACACCTCAACCCATACACACACTCACACTTAAATTCCCATGAAGCCCAGGAAATGACCCACAGAGAGCAATACATACCTAAACCCCCTAGAGGCCCCCATAGCCACCCCTCTCCCTCCTCATCCCCTAACAGAACAGTCACTGCTCTTCAACCCCAGTCTCCTAGAAACTGCTGGAAGAACACAACTCTGAAGACAGGCAGCCCCAGGTTCCAATCTTGATTCAACCAAGTCTGCTTCTGTCCAAGTCTCTATTTCCCTATCTGAAAAGCAGAGAAGATGATAAAGCCAACCATGCAAGATTGTGGTGAGGATTATGGAAAGTGGCTAGTGCCCAGCAGGCACTGAAGAGTTATCAACTATTTATATGACTATTTGCTCTCTTCTTACTTAGTTGTCTTGTGTGAGTAGATAGGGTTAGAGATCCAAATGCAGAGTATGGAATCTGGCTGGGACCAAAGCAGCTTACGTGGCAGAGTTCTCCAATAGAGGTAGTATATAATGAAGTACTGTGGGCAGCTGGGTGGGGAAAAACAGGCCCATGCTGAACTAGCCTTAGTTGGGGAACTTTAGCCCCCAAAGCCCTCACTCTTCCCTCACTATCTCTTCCCCATCCTCCCTAGTTTCCATGTTCTCTCCCATATATATTATACTTCTTCAGAGGACATCACATGTTCAGTGTACCTGATCTTCACATACCTCCACTGGCAGTGTAGGGCATCTGCCCCTACCCCTCACCAACCTCTCTCCTGCCTCTTGAGGACAGCCAGCTCCCTAAGGGTAAAGTCAGTTGTCTATCTACCTGAATCAGTGCTCAGGTGCATAAATGTAAAGCTTTATAAATGTCTCTTTCATCTTTAAAATATAGACTCTTAAAAGTTACAGTAGGCCAGAGATTTCCAATTCTAGTTATGATACTCCTGAATAGCCCCCATGTGATACACAGATCCTCAGTGGATTTTCATGAAAAGTGATTCTAATTAACTTTAGTTTATTATGTCTAGCTACCTTACCATGTGGTGCTTCTGCAGGAAAGAGGGGTAGTACAAAATAAACTCTATTTTAAGATAATAAATTCACCTTTAAAAAACTTAATGGTGAGAACTGGATGCTTTCCTTGGAGATGAGAAACAAGGCAAGGATTATCCCTCTCAACATTCCTACTCAACATCACACTGGAAGTCCCAGTTAGTACACTAAAATAAGAAAATGGAATACAATGTATACAATTGTAAAGGGAGAAGTAAAACTGTCTTTGTATACAGATGACAGTTTTATAGAAAATTGCAAAACAAAAATTCCACAACTAATTAATAAATATATCAAGATCACAGAACACAAGTTTAATATCCAGAAGTTTATTGCTTTCCTATATGTCAGCAATCAGCAATTGCAATTTGAATTTTAAAAATACAATTGACAATATCACAAAAATGCAATTCTTAAGTATAAATGTAGCAAAATAATCCTGATAACAAAATAAAAGCAGACAAATAAATAAAGACAGTCTCATTTTCATGGATTGAAAAATCCAATATTGTTAGGATGTTAATTCTTTCCAAAATAATCTATAGATTCAACTAAATTCCCAATAAAGTCTCAGTAAGCTGTTTTTTATATGTCAACAAGCTAATTCTAAATTTTATATGGAAAGACAAAAGACCTAAAATAACCAGCACATTACTGAAGAACAAAAAAAGTTGGGGAAATCACATCACAGAATTTCAATATTCATTATTTCAAAGCTACAGTAATCAAGACAGCATGATATTGATGAAAGAATAGATACACAGATAAATGGGACAGAATAGAGAGGACAAAAATAGACCCACACAAATTCAACTTTTCTTTGACAAAGAAACAAAGGAAAACCAAGGGACAAAAGACAGTCTTTTCAACAATTGGACAAAAGACAGTCTTTTCAACAATTAGTGCTGAAACAATTGGACATTTATATGAAACAAAAGAGAATCTAGATACAGAACTCATCTCTACACAAAAATTAACTAAAAATGGAATATATACCTAAATAAAAAACACAAAACAATAATATTTCTGGAAGATAACAGGAGAAAATCTACATGACCTGGTTTGGTAATGAGTTTTTAGACACAACAACAAAAAAGCATGGTCTACGAGAGAAAAAATGATTAAACGGACTTTATTAACATTAAAAACTTCTCATCTGCAAAAGACATCGTTAAGGGAATGAAAAGACAAGCCACAGACTGGGAGAAAATATATCTGATAAAGGTCTTGTATTCAAAATGTATGAAAACCCTTAAACTCAACAGTAAGAAAACAACCCTATTAAAAAATAGGCAAAAGATCTGCACAGACATGTCTCCAAATAGGATATAAAGATAACACACATATGAAAAACTGTTCAGTATTATTTGTCATTAGGGAATTATAAATTAACACTAGATAATACCTAGTAGAATGACTGAAATACAAAAATACAAATTGCTGGCGAGGATGCAGAACAGAAACTTTCATTAATTGCTGGTGGGAATCCAAAATGTATAGCTAGTTTGGAAGACACTTCAGCAGTTTATTGCAAAGCAAACATTGTCTTATCATATGATCCAGTGGTTTCACTCCTAGATATTTACCTAACCTATTTGAAAATTTTTGCCCACACAAAAACAGTACTAAAATGTTTATAGCACCTTTATTCATATTTGTCAAAACTGGAAGAAATCAAGCCAGCAAACTTCACCTTCAGTTATATTATTCAGTGATTAAAATGAAATGTTACCAATACACAAAAAGACATGGACTAATCTTAAGTGTATATTGCTAAGCAAAAGAAGCTACTGTATGATTTCAGCTGTATGACATTGTTCAAACTCAAAATTACAGAGATGATAAAAAGGTCAATACTGACAATGGTTCAGGGGGAGAGCTGGTAGATTCAGTGGGTGAAGCATAGGTAATTTTTCAGTGTGGTGAAATTATTCTGTATGATACTTTAATGGTGGATACATGACACTAGGTATTTTTCAAAACACACAGAACTTTAAAAAAATTATTGACGTAGAGTTGACTTACAATGTTGTGGTAATTTCTGCTGTATAGAAAGTGATTCAGTTATACATATATATATAATTTTTCATATTCTTTTCCATTGTGGTTTATCCCAGGATACTGAATATAGTTCTCTGTGCTACACAGTAGGACCTTGTTGTTTATCCATCCTGTATATAATATTTTGCATCTGCTAATCCCAAACTCTCTTCCTTCCCCCCACCACCCCCTTGGCAACCACAGGTCTGTTCTCTGTCTGTGAGTTTGTTTCTGTTTCATAGATATGTTCATTTGTGTTGAATTTTAGATTCCACATATAAGTGATATCATATGGTATTTGTCTTTCTCTTTCTGACTTACTTCACTTAGTATGATAATCTGTAGGTCCAATCATGTTGCTGCAAATAACATGATTTTATTTTTTTATGGCTGAGTAATACTCCATTGTGTGTGTATATATATACACACATATAGGTATATATATGCCACATCTTCTTTATCCATTTATCTGTCGATGGACATTTAAGTTGTTTCCATGTTTTGGCTACTGTGAATAGTGCTGCTATGAACATAGGGGTGCAAGTATCTTTTCAAATTATAGTTTTGTCTGGATATATGCCCAGGAGTTGGATTGCTGGATCATACAAAACACACAGAATTTTATATCACAGAGAGTAAACTATATTGCACATAGGACCTTCTTTCCAAAGAGTATGGGGTGGAAAGGCAGAAAAAAGGAATAACTTTATCATGTAGAAACCTGACAAACACTACTTCCACCACGTAAACAAGATTCTCATTAGCAGTGATAAGTCATGTAGATAGCACGTTCCCTGATATGCTGCAATGAGAATGGAACTTTACCTCTGTGGTCTTACTTCCAAAAACTTGTAATTTGAGGCTAATCATGAGAAAAATATCAGACAAATCTCAAAGGAGGGGCATTCCACAAAGTACCCTGACTCCTCAAAACTGTCAAAGTCATCACAAATAAGGAAATTCTGAGAAACTGTGCAGCCAAGATGAACTTAAGGAGGCACAACAACTAAATGCAATCTAGATGAAATCCTGGAACAAAAAAATGATGTTAAGTAAAAACTAAGGAAATCTGAGTGAATTATGGACTTTAATTAATAATTGAGCATCAATATTGATTCATTAATTTTAACAAAATGCATTAATTTTATTAACAAAGATGTTAACAGTAGAACAGATGAGCTTAGGGTATATGGAAACTCTCTACTATCTTCTCAATTTATTGTAAACCTAAAACAGTTCTGAATGGTAAAGTCTATTTTTAAAAAAGACAGTTACTGAATATACTTGTAGAAATTATATATAAAATCTAACAGATGAAATTATGCATTATAAGACTATTCCATCATTATTTTTAAAAGTTTATCCTAGGACTACAAGAATAGTTAGCCAATAAAAATATATTGATATTACAGACATAAGCATATCTAACATAAAGAGGAAAATTTATTATTATTGCAATAGATGCTCAGAAACATTTATCAAATTCAAAATTTTCCTTAAAAGAATCTGAATGGTCTAGTAATTCTCTTTTGACAAGATTTAAAAATAATAATAAAACAAATGAGCAGCCTGTGCAACACTAAATGAGTCTCATTACAGTGAATATCAAGGGAAGTACAATATCACTGTAATGTCAAAGTTTTTTTTTGAAGTACTAGCTAATATGCTCAGACACATACATTAAAAGTTAGAAAATAAACTTCAGTTGTCTAACAGAAAATAGAGTTGTCTAAATATACTAAAATCAAATGAAAATTATTAGAACTAATATGATAATTTCATGGTTATATTGATTTCCTAGGGCTGCTGTAACAAAGCATCACAAACTACGTGCCTTAAAACAACAGAAATTTATTATCTTAAGGTTCTAGAAGCTAGAAGTTCAAAATATGTAAAAGTTTTGGCAGGGTCATACTTCCTCTGCAGCATCTAGGGAAGGATTCTTCCTTGCCTCTTGCATTTCTGCTAGCCTCACGTGTTCCTTGGTTTGTGGCAGGGAAATTGCAATCTCTGTCTCTGTCTTCACGTGGCATTCTCCTCCCTGTGTCTGCTTTCTCTTCTTATAAGGGTATCAGTCATACTGGATTCGGTCTCCTAATCTAGTATGAACTCATCTCAACTTCATTACACCTGCAAAAACCCTATTTCCAAATAAGTCACATTCACAGGTACAGGGAGTTAGGACTTCAACATATTCTTTTTAGGGACACAATTTATCCTGTAATAGTGGTATAAGAAACAATAAATAACACAGTTTTCTTATAAACCAAAACTAAACAATTGAAAACATATTTGTATGTGAGTATATGTATCTGTGTGTGTGTGTGTGTGTGTGTATATATCTGTGTATGTATATAGAGCATATAAAAACAGATCATAGGGCTTCCCTGGTGGTGCAGTGGTTGAGAGTCCGCCTGCCAATGCAGGGGACATGGGTTCGTGCCCCGGTCCGGGAAGATCCCACATGCCGCGGAGTAGCTAGGCCCATGAGCCATGGCCACTGAGCCTGCGCGTCCGGAGCCTGTGCTCCGCAACGGGAGAGACCACAACAGTGAGAGGCCCGCGTACCGCAAAAAAAAAAAAAAAGAACATATTTATATATACATTTATAAATATGCATCACAGATAATACATAGCATATATTTATATGCTATGTACTTTTATTTAAAAATATAGTGTCTCCATCACTCCATAGCTCTGTGTCCTCAGATGTTCTCAAAAATCTCTCAGTGCTGTTTTCACAGCTATAAAATGAGATAATAATAATATAAGTATCAAGGGGCTATAGTAGTGATTAAATGTGTTACATTTAAGAACAGGGCCTAGCATAGGGCAAATTCATGATATTATCTAATAATTAATTATAAAAAATGCAAGCCCTATATACAAGATCATACAAAATTTTACCACAGTATATCAAGGAATAATTTATTGAATAAATGTTCTTGTTTAGGAAAAATAAAATTGTAAAGATAAACAATTTCCTCAAAGTATAGATTTCTAATGAAAATTCAATTAAAACCCAGCTTCTATTTATGGAAGAACCTGGTAATGATGATCATTATGTCATTTGACACAAAACTGTGTAAGAACTATAAAGAAGTTTCTGAAAAATAAAAGTAATAAGAGCAGTACTGTAAGAAATTAAAACCTAATTTTTAAGAACTATATAAATTAAGCAGCATGATAACAGAGTATGGATTTATCAGACTTTTGTACTTAAGTTTCATTTGGATCAGTGGATGAAGAATTATACAATATTGCTTCTGAGAAAATCAATTATATATTTGAAAAACATTAAGTTACAGTATGAACTAACATTCAATGGGAAAATAATTTTCAGATGGAAATGACAACTAACTATATGAAAATAAAAACCCTAACAAATCAAAGACAAACATTAAATTCTCATGGTGGGAAAATACGTGATAAAGTAGTTTAAAAATATTTACCCAGTAATTCCAACTTTTATAAATTTAACAAAGAGAAAAAATACTTTTGAACTAAAATATTTATTGAACTTTAAGAGAAAGTAAGTAGAAGTAAAGTAAATGCCTAATAATGAGGAGAAGTTTAAATAAATTTAGTACATTAAAATAACTGAATTACATTGAATATTACATAACCATTGAAATACATTTTATAAAATACTGAGTGAATAAAAGGATCTTCCTCATACAATTGTAAATGAATTAATGAGAATTAAATTAATGTATTAAAGTTTTCTTTCCATTCTTCACAAATAAATATATAAATAGGTTTGGAGAAATACCAATATAAATATATAAATCAATGTAATTATTTGTTTTAACTATATTCTATAATAAACTTCCATTATTCATATAATCCCAATATAAGAGTAATTTTTTGAAATTTAACATAAGCAATAAAAATTTGATTTACCAGTTCAAGACCCCTTTCAAAAATATACCGCAATTCATGTTCATCTATACCAAATGCATTAGAATGGTTCTTTATGGCAGCACCCTATAGGCAATCTGCCCTGTTTCCTTTAAAGGGTAATATTTTTCCTCCACTAAATCACAGGCTTTTTACATGACTAGATATGCCATCTGAAATTATGCCAATTTAAATGTTTCTTCATAAAGTCCCAACATTCTGTAGGACTATCAGACAAGAGTAAGTTGAGCTCTTTCACTGTATAACCAGCATTTTATGCTGTATTATAGTGGAGAGCAATTTCTGTCCTTCACTCAGTGTTGAACTTTATGGACCAAAGTCAGTTATGAGCCAAATCCTGTGAGCTCAGTATCAATCTCTAACTATTGATGCTCATCCAGATCTTACATATAGCCACTTACTCTCAATAATGAATAATCACTAATAAAAAACAAATACAAAAAGTCTGCAGAATTCAACAAACTTGAAATAAAGGTAAGGTTTGACAGCTGGTTTATGTCCTTAATACATTACTAGTTTACTGTGGGAGAAAAACATCCTAGAACACAAATTTTATGAAATGCAATATACCTGGGGTAGTAAATAAGAAAACAAAACTGTGGAATTCCCTGGTGGTCCAGTAGCTAGGACTCTGTAGTTCCACTGCAGGGGAAGGGAAGTTATCGATCCCTGGTCAGGGAAGTAAAATCCCACAAGCCACTTGGTATGGACAAAAAAAGGAAATGAAAAGAACAATGAAAACAGTACTAGCAGAGAAAGTGTCAAAATATAAATTAATGAAATGTTATATAGGAAAGAAAAATAATAATATACCTATTTTAGGTCATTTCTAAATATCATGTACTTTCAGATCAGAGAAAGTAAAATATGACAATACTGCCTCATGAAACATGATTAAAAATACATTATTGGCTTAAGCAGTGCTTAAATCAAACATGTGAGAAGAGTCTTCAAAGATTTGCTATTACCAAAATGGGAAGACTTTATGGACCCTAATTTAGAAGAGAAGTGATGGAATTAATTTTTTCGGTACAAGTGAAAATACTGTTTACTGAATTAAATATCATAGAGAAATGAAAGGGGTCAGAGATAAAAAAAGGATAAATATTACATTAGACATTTTTAAAGTACTTTTTCACAATTCAGTTGAAAATTAGTATCTGGAATAGGGGTTTGTTTTTCACCTCAAATCTTGTTCTACAAACAATTCGTTTTCCATTACTTGCTTGGTGAACTTAGTCAATGATAAATTTTCAACGTATCAGTTTCTTCATCCATAATAACTATTGCCCTGAGTCATTGTCCTGAGGTGGGCACTACTGACATTTGGGGCCAGACAGTTCTTTAAGGGGCTACTCTGTGCATTGTATGATGTTTATCAAGAGCATTTTGGTCTCTACCCACTAGAAGCCGGTACACACCTCCCCGTGTATTATTCTATTATGTGGACTCTCAATTACAATTGTCATTAGTAAATTTCACAGAACATAAAAGTTATATGACAAGGCATTTCTAGAAGATGAGCAATATTAATCTGGAAAACCAGAAATACAAAGTGTATAATATTTACCCTTAGAAACACAGCATTATCTTTATTTTGTTTCACTCTACATACAATTGTACCTTGGACAGGGGCAAGCTTCTCATATCACATGCATTTTTTATTCAACATTAAATAGGGAAATGATCCAACATACACTTTCCTGCATTTAAAATTATCTATTAAATATAAATTGGCAGATTGTTTTATTTACTTTTCAAAGACTGAAAAAATAATTACATGGAACTTTCACTTATTCCTTATCTGGCTGGTTTAGTTTTTAGTATGTTGTGCTGTATTAAATATGTAAGAATATTGTGTGATATGTTTTTTCTCATTTGCTAACATTTACTTATTCTGTTTAATGATTTTCCGTATCTGTTTTCTAAGTGACATTTAATAATATTCTATATTCTTCTCCATATCTCTGCTGCAGAGTATATTTATCCTTAATTATTTCATAATTCTTTCCTACAATTATGTTGAATGTTCTGTGTTCTTAGAAATTGCTTTTTGTAGGAGAAGAACATTCTTCTCACTTTTAATTATGTTGTCTCTTAGAAGACTATTTCGCCCTCCCTCCAACAGTTGGAACACTTGTTCTCAATGTACCATATGGTTGTCACTAGATTTTTTTTTATTTCTTCACATTTGATTAACATTCCTGTAGTGTTATGATTAGTAAATACATTAGCTTCTGTCATGTTGTAAGTTTAAATTATTGACCTCTAAGCAAACACTTATGAAAGTCCCTTTATCTTTCTTTTTGATATAAAATAAACAACTCTCCCAAGGAAATGCATACTTTCTCTGTAAGTGTCCAAGAATAAAGCAATTATTTTGGAGGTATTTTAATTACAACTTCCAGCACTAATTAAGAATCTATATTAATGAAGAATTCCAAACCCAGAATAAGAGACTTAGTTTTTTCTTTCATTAACTTTTCGGTATTCTTAACATTAATTATGGTTGCATTTATGTGTGTGTGTATATATTACATGTTATATATATATTATATAAATGTTGATTATTTATACGTATAGATTTATATATAAAGGACTTTCTGTAACTATGTTTTTTATTTAAAATCACCAGGCTTCCCTGGTGGCGCAGTGGTTGAGAGTCTGCCTGCTGATTCAGGGGATACGGGTTCGTGCCCCAGTCTGGGAAGATCCCACATGCGGCAGAGTGGCTAGGCCCGTGAGACATGGCCGCTGAGACTGCGCTTCCGGAGCCTGTGCTCCGCAATGGGAGAGGCCACAACAGTGAGAGGCCCGCGTACCGCAAAAAAAAAAAAATCACCACTATTCTGAGTAAATTCTTTACGAGAGTACCAATTCACACTTTCTCTCTCGTTTTCCCTCTCTCTCTCCCCACCCCTCCTGCCCCCCTCTTTCTTTTATATGCTCACAGATATGTATATATACCATTAATTGCTTTGGGAAGTCAACTTTTTTTGTTATACAAGACTTCATTTTCTGATTATTTTTTTCAAGCATGGGTTACTTTGTAATCAGGAAACATATTACCTTAGATAAAAATGTGAAACATTTTCATTGCAAGCAACAGAAGTTTAACCGAAACTAGTTTAACCTCATCTGGGAATTTACTGGCTCACACAATAGGAAAGTCCACCTACACAGTGTGGCTTCAGAAATGGCTAGATTTAAGGTCACAAATGATGGGTCAGTTCCCTGTTTCCCTTAGCTTATTTCTCCTCTCTGATAATTTGATTTTCAAATATGCCTGTCCCAGGCTCTATGTAATAGGAATTCCAGTAGAAGACGATGTTGGCAAGCATCTTCTCAGATACCCCTAGGATACTTAGAACTCATTGGAACTTTCCATCTGCCAAAGAATTGGACCACCAAACTATCCTCATTCTGTCAGATATGCTAAGTCTTGCAAACCTGTGGTACTCAAACTGTGAAACTGAGGATGAATAGGAGAATGTCATCACACTAATATCTTACCACTCCTCAGAATCATTAAATCTCAATGTACTCTGCTGTTTTGTGTTTATAATGTGTAACTTTGATACTTTGCATGCAAAACCATGGATCTTCCTTGCAAAATGTTATGAAATACATCAAGGGAGATTTAACAAAGGATTTCATTCCTAAGACTTGCCCTGTTGTTGAGTGAATGACTAAGTGAATGGATATAACAGAAAATTTCAATCAGCTGGAATTGAATTTGAGTGAAGGTCCTAGTTTACTTAAAAATTAACCAGAAATCCTTTGGTTTTGATACTTTGTGAAACTAAAGTAAATGTAATTAATAACTTTATAAACTAAAATGTATTAATGTCTTTCTGTTTAATCAGAGATTAAATAATGAGACTGAATCTCCTAGATGTTCATAGAACCTTTCTGTGTGCATTACCATGAATCTGAGAATCTGTGATTAGCATTCACAATTTACATGTAAATATAGAAAGTGTTGGATGTTGTGTAGCTCATACAGTAAACACATACTACAGAGATCACACTCCTATAGACAAGTGGTTATATCAGTTTTAAAAATTCTTGTAATTTAAATAATTCTGAAGTCATTTTTTTTTTTACCTGATAATAGCACTTTAATAGTCTCCTTATATCAACTTCTGGGTGGGAGTTTTAGTGTAAAATGCAATTAGAATTCAGGGAATTATTTAGAGTCTCTAAAAGAGCAAATGGAATAGAATGTGAGAACTCCGAATAATTAATATAGAAGGATAAGCTATCATATGACTATAATAATAACATAATGAACTGGATAGGACTCAGTAAATTATAGAAATTAATTGAATCCTACATTTGTGTACACAAATGGAATCAGCACATGTCAGACAGGCAAAGTAATTAATGTCTTCTACTTGAAACTGATTAATCCTCTTTTGAAGCTGAAGAGAGCTCAGAAGAGAACAAATAAAGTGTTCAAAGCATTTTAAAAATAAATCGCAGAGTAATTTCTTTTGATTAATGAAAAGATACTTTACAGAGGAACTTCAGTTAAATGTGCAACAAAGAAGTGTCAGTATTAAAAGTAGATGCAAAAAAATCAGAAAAATCTCACTTCAGATATGACAATTAAATTTCAAAATGGGAATAAAGTACTGCACTATTAATGAATGGAAGGAAAATCAACAAATCAGAAAAAAACAAAAACAAAACACACAGTGTTAGGAGGCAAGAAGACCTGTCCTTCATTAGATGACATCATTTTATGTTGTAAATATATATGAAATCTGGGTTAAAACTGTTAGAACTAAGTTTTGTATGGCAGTCAGTGCTTGAGAAGTCTGGGGCAACATAAATTATTCTAATTTAGAAGGGAGGCTTTGACCAAGATCCTGTTTTCTCCAGAGTTTCTGAGATGCTGACTTGATAACACCCATTAACATTCACACAGAGATGCTGTCTGATAAATGTAATTCATGTTCAGTAACTACTTCCAGATTATGTCTGAAAGATGAATGAAAAAAAATTCGACAAATCTTTGGTGCCTTAAAAATCCAAATTAAAATTTGGCTGATTTTCCTAACTTTTCCATGCTAAGTAATGGTTCCTAGTGTTTATTTTATTGCTAGCATTTATTATTTTTAAATTAATGACTAAATGTCCTTAAAATGTCTGAAGGTCAGACATCTCTCTAATTTTGATTTTTGTTCTTGTTCTTCCTATTAAAGGCCAGAATTATATTTGCTTCAACTCAATAATTATTGCTTTCCCTCTCTAAGGAGCTCTTAAAGCTCAAGGCCCTGGACCTAGTTTTTTATTAGGATTTAACAGAACAATGGCCATGGAAATTTTTTTGCATATCTTCAAGGACTTTAAGTACAGAGAAAATCCCTCAGTATTTAATGAAATGCACATATTTAGAAAGGGGCAGGAGGGGAATATATTTTATACTAAACACAATTAATTGCTTAGTTCATCTTCAAAAGTTTGAATGAAATATCTCCATAATTTAACATTTATTTTCATTGGATGATGTAATAAATAATATATTATGCATTATTAACTAGTTATCTTTTGATCCAGATAAAAATGTGCAAGAACTAGAGAATAAGGTTCATCCATAAAGTTGACTATAGAAAAATAAAAATAATCTTCACATAGAAAAATGGCATAAATAATTCAATTAATATCTTAATAATGTTGTCTAAGAAATATCAGGGGTTTTGTTTTTTCTGAGCTTAAATATATCACATCAAATTTTATTTCTTTTTACGTCCTTTTGTAAATACCTTTCATATATGACAAAAAGTTATATAATATCTTTCTTTATAAAAAACAATATCTAGGGCTTCCCTGGTTGCGCAGTGGTTGGCAGTCCGCCTGCCAATGCAGGGGACACGGGTTCGTGCCCCGGTCTGGGAAGATCCCACATGCCGCGGAGCGGCTGGGCCCATGAGCCATGGCCGCTGAGCCTGCGCATCCAGAACGAGAGAGGCCACAACAGTGAGAGGCCCGCATATCGCAAAAAAAAAACCAAAAACAAAACCAAAACTAATACATTATACAAAACACAGGTATAATACCTTTATTAAACCAAACAAACTACAGTATTTGATATCCTTTCCTCTTACAGTCAACAACTCAGCCCAGTAATTTTTAAGGTATTAGCTTTTATGTCCTAAGTGGAGAGTTCTAAGACTAGTGTATTTATTGGTATAGAGAAGAGCTATTTGGCAGTATTTAGAATATTACAGGTTTTCCCTTCTGCAGATATGAAAACAATCACCTATAAAAGTTACTGGAAGAAAAAGAGCTCACTATAAATAATACAGTATAAATCTTAATATTTATCAGATATACTATATTTTTGTACACTTACAGGAGGAGATATGCCATTTAAAACTTTTGCCATCCTTGTTGATTTTACTTAGGCACTCTGTGGATACATGAAACAGAAACATGATTCCAAATAGCTAAACTGTACAAAAAACACCATTCCATTATTTAAACCCCATTTTCACCTATCCTGTCATGGCTAGAAAAACACCTCCGTAGTCCCTGATTCTCCTTACACAAATAAATTACATGTGTATTTTTTAAATTCTCTTTTTTCACATAAAGAATGTTATACTGAAGATATTCTTTTACACATCACTTTTATCACTGAAAAATGTATCTAGAAATCACTCGACTTTTCTTCATTAAGGTGTTTATTATTTTCTATGACTGCCATACCACTCTTTTGTATGGATGTATCATAATTATTCAACTACCCTTTTATGTAAGGGCATATGGCATTAATTTGTTCCCAATGTTCTGAAACTATAAATATAGTAATGAATAAGTATGAATGCATTTACTTTTTCATGTTGGATATCTATAATGGTAAATTTCTATAAAGATTTTTTGGGTCAAATGTAAATGCATATGTAGTTTAATAAGATGTTGCCAAATTCTCCTTATAAAGTTTATACCCACCTACATTCCTAATAGCAGTGAATGATAGCACTTATCCCCAGATGTTTGCTAAGAGAGTATTTTGTTACACATATCAAATTTGCCAATCTTGTGAGAAATGTTATTTGAGTTACTTGAAATTTAAATTTCTTTTATTGTGAAATTGAACATCTTTTTCATATGTTTAAGGGTCATTTTTGTATCTATTCTGTGGTTAGTCTCTTCATTTCTTTTCTGAGTTTTGGTCTTTTTAAAAATAATTTAATTAATTATTTAAGTATATTAATACTTCTTTATGTATTATTAGTACTAGTTCATTATATGTGATATTATCTTTCAAACATAGTCTCAGTTTTCAAGTATTTATTCTATTTTTTATATTAACATACAAAAATTGAGATTTTTGGGTATACAATTCTTAGAATTTTAATATATGTGTAGATTTGTATAACCACTATTGTAACATACAACACTTTCATCAGCACCAAATCTCCCTTGTGTTGCCTCTGTAGTCATAATGCCACATAAATGGAGTCATAAGCTTTGTAACTATCTGAAACTGGCTTCTATCACTCAGTATATTTTTAAAGATTTATCCAAATGAATTATGTATATTGAGATCATTTTTATTACAGATTAGGATGGGTGTACCATGGCTTATCAATTCAGGCACAGAAGAACATCTGCTTTATTTGCAGATTTGGGTGATTATGAACAGTGCTGCTATAAACATTTGGGTAGAGGTGTTTGTGTGAACATAGGTTTTTTATTTTTCTAGGGCAAATATATAGGAGTGAAATTCCTGGGAAATACAATTAATATGTTTAACTATGTCAGAAACTGCCATATTACAGTCCAAAGTGGCTGTACTATTTTGCATTAACCACCACCAATTTATGTAAATTCCAGTAGCTCTGCATTCTCACTCACAGCTGGTATTAACAATATTTTTCATTTTAACATTCTGATAGGTGTGGAATAGTATCTCATCGTGGTTTTAATTTGTGTTTTTTTAATAGCTAAGGATGTTGAACTTGTTTCATATGCTTATAATTGCTTTTAGTATATCCTATTTGATAAAGTATATCAAGTTGTTGATCTTTTTTTAAATTGGGTCATTTGTTTTCCTACTATTAAATTTTGAGAGTTCTTTATATATTCTGGATAAAAGTCTTTTTCCAGATATGTTATCAGAAAATATTCCCTCCCAATTTGTGTCTTCATTTTAAAATTATTTTAGTATCTCTTTTCTTTTACCTTTTTCCATGGCATTTCTTGGCATGTATTTTATTTTTATTAAGTAAAATTTATCAATCTTTTCTTTTATACATTTTTATTCATAATTAGAAAGCATTTCCATATATTACAACTAAGGAGGAATTCACCTACGTTTTCTTCTAAAACTTGCATAAAAAAAAAGTGAGGTAGTTTTGATTTGCATTTCTCTAATAATTAGTGATATTGAGCATCTTTTCATGTTACCTCTTGGTCATCTGTATGTCTTCTTTGGAGAAATGTCGGTTTAGATCTTCTGCTCATTTTTTGATTGGGTTGTTTTTTTGATATTGAGCTGCATGAGCTGTTTGTAAATTTTGGAGACTAATCCCCTGTTGGCTACATCATTTGTAAATATTTTCTTCCATTCTGTGAGTTGCCTTTTCATTTTGTCTGTGGTTCACCTCACATCTCTCAGAATGGCCATCATCAAAAAATCTACAAACAATAAATGTTGGAGGGGGTGTGGAGAAAAGGGAACCCTCCTACACTGTTGGTGGGAATGTAAATTGATACAGCCACTATGGAGAACAGTATAGAGGTTCCTTAAGAAACTAAAAATAGAGCTACCATATGATCCAGCAATCGCACTCCTGGGCATGTTATCTGGAGAAAAATATGTTTCAAAAGGATACATGCCAAAAAAAAAAAAAAAAGGATACATGCCCCCCAATGTTCATTGCAACATTGTTTCCAATAGCCACTACATCGAATCAACCTAAATGTCCATCAAGAGAGAAATGGATAAAGAAGATGTGTACATATATACAATGGAATATTACTCAGTCATTAAAAAGAATGAAGTAATGCCATTTGCAGCAACATGGATTGACCTGGAGATTATCATATTAAGTGAAGTAAGTCAGACAGAGAAAGACAAATACCATACGATATTGCTTATATGAAGAATCTAAAAAAAAATGATACAAATGAACTTATTTAAAAAACAGAAACACTCACAGACTCAGAGAATTAACTTATGGTTACCAGGGGGAAGGGTTGGGGAGGGATAGATTGGGAGTTTGGGATTGACACGTACACACTACTGAATTTAAAATGCATAACCAACAAAGACTTACTGTATAACACAGGGAACTCTACTAAATATTCTGTAATAACCTAAATGGCAAAAGAATTAGAAAAATAATAGATACATGTATATGTATAACTGAATCACTTTGCTGTACACCTGAAACTAACACAAAATTGTTAATCAACTATGCTCCAATATAAAATAAAAATTTTTAAAAATTGGGGTATGACTGACATATAACATCATACTAATTTCAGTTATAAAATGTAATGATTCAATATTTGTATACACTGCAAAATGATCACCACAATAAGTTTTGTTACCATCCATCACCATATAAAGTTACAATTTGTTTTCTTGTGATGAGAACTTTTAAGATTTACTCCCTTGGCAACTTTCAAACATGCACTACAATATTACTGACTATAGTCACCAAACTGTACATTACGTCACCATGACTTATTTATTTTATAACTGAAAGTTTGTCCCTCTTGACCCCCTTTTACTAGTTCCCTACCCTCAATGTCCCTTTCCCCATAGAAATCACCACTCCGCCCTCTGTATCTATGAGTTTTGTTTTATTTGTTCATTTATTTTGTTTTTAATTGTACATCTAAGTAAGGTCATATGGTATTTGTCTTTCTCCACCTGACTTATTTCACTTAGCATAATGCCTTGAAGGTCCCTCCATGTTGTAGCAAATGGCAACATTTCATTATTTTTTTATGTCTGAGTAGTATATTATTATATTTAGAGCCCTGAGCTCTTTGGTGTTTACCCTTGTATAATGGTCTGAGATTTGGATCTAATTTTATCTTTGCCAAATGGCTAACCAGTTATCCCAATAACACTTATTAAAAGCTTACTGCTTCTCAAAAAGATTTGAGAAACCATCCTCATCACATACTAAAGTTTCATATTTTTTAGCGTAATTCTGGGTTTCTAATTCTATTTCCCTTGTTTGCATGTCTATTCATGCATCAGAACCATATTTTTTAATATGAAGGGTCTATATTTTAATCCCTTGTATGCTTATTCTCCTTCAAAGATTTTCTTTTTTTTAAATTGTTTTTATGTCTACTTCTGCATGATTCTTTTTCCAAGTATACTTTAGTGTCAATTTGTCTATGCTATAAAAAAGCTTTTTGGTTCTTGGGTTATCAGTGTGTTTCTGTCTTTGTTTTCTTGCATCTCTTGCCAATTTTGCTTTATAAAGATTGCTGTTGTGGTATTTGATGCACAGTTATTTTACATTTTCATTATGAATTTTGGCTTTAGCCATAAATGATGCCCTTATTTTTTGTTTAATGGTTTTAGCTCTGCATTCTACTTTGATATCAGTATATCTACACTTGCTTTACTATGGTTTCCCTTTGCCTGCTATACATCTATTTATTCAGTTTTATCTTTTTGGGAAGCTTTTTTTAAAGTGTTGTTCTTCTAAGCCATATAGTTGTTTCTTGTTTCGTGAATCAAACTGAAAATATTTTTAATAGGTGAATTAGTTTATTTCCATTTATTGATAAGTAGTGTGTCTCAATTGTCACATTGTTTTGATATAATTATTATATATTTTGTTATATTTTCTATTTATTTTTCTATACAATGTTTTCCTTTGCTTTTTTTACTTATTAAATTTGTTTTGGCATTTAGCCGGGTTTGTACTTTTGTTCTATTGGTTACCCTTGCATGAACACATATTTAATGTTCTTATTTTTCCATTTTCTTATTTAACATTTTACTAATTTTTTGTTGGTTTATAATAGTAAATTAAATGGTATATACTTAAATGGTATATCTAATACCAGTATGGCAATCATTAAGCATATGCTAATTTTATCTTCCCCTATTTCCTTCCATTCTTTTGTTGCAGTATATTGTCAGATATACAACACATGACATCCATCATATAAAATATTTTATTCCATCCTCATGTATGCATTCATTTTCATCTTCAATCTAGAATTAAATATATAAAATATCCACTGTCACTACTTTTGTAGCAAATAATAATAGGTTCCTCAGGAATGGCTCATGGGTGCACAACTCTCTAAGCTCTTGTGTATTTAATCCTTTTATGCAACCTTGATAGAAAAAAACCTTGGC
The DNA here is from genome assembly GCF_003676395.1 of Aethalodelphis obliquidens. Classification (NCBI taxonomy): domain Eukaryota; kingdom Metazoa; phylum Chordata; class Mammalia; order Artiodactyla; family Delphinidae; genus Aethalodelphis; species Aethalodelphis obliquidens. Next base: position 49,914,425 of record NW_020837948.1, on the reverse strand, counting down.
TGGTTATAAAATCCTTGGTTCACAATTATACTTCTTTAGTTTTTTGAAGATGTTGATCTGTTTCTCAAACTGCTCTTGCTGTCTATAAAGACATGTGCTGGAACATGGCCAATAGCTTGATGGAACATCTTATTTATATTTCCACTTAAAGGAAAATTGAATTGAGGATGTTCTAAGTCTTCCATTTATGCTAAGAACATGGATATTTATAGTTTTATTTGTCGCTTTTATTTTTCTTTCTATTTTGGGGGTGTAGGGAGGACAAGTTGCACGATCTCTCTTCACACCATCACTATTACCTCAATCATATATTACTATTATAAGAAGACAGAAAGTATATAACTGGTATTATTTTAGTAACAAATATAGAGATAGATATAAAATTTCTAGGTCTTTGTCAAATGAGCAGAGTGTTTCTTATTGTGACTTGCTGGAGATAGTAACACCACTGGTTGTTTCTTGCACTTATACAGTAATAAGGGCAATGCCTGCCTGGTAGCTGGGCTTAATAAATGTGTACTGACTGAATAAATCCTATCTGTTGCTACATTTTTAGTCGAAGGCATAAACCTAGGGTTTATTCATGTGACAATAATTCAGAACACCAGAACTGATGCTTGGAAAATGTTCTTTTTCTTGGCTGTGTGCTATCAGATATATGCCAAAAGCCTGACAGTCACTGAGAAAAGGGAAACATGGAAGTCAATGGCTGATTCTGTTCCCAGTTTGTGCTATATAAGGGTCTTTTTTTTTTCACAATGATGCATAAGCCTTCATTATACAACTAAATGCTTTAAGGCAACATCCCTCAATTTGGACTATTCCAAATCCCAAACTACTGCAAGCAGTGGAAAGACGACACAGCATTTAAGGTAGAGGAATAACAAATTTCTATCATATTGCTCTTTCAAAGCCTTGTTACTCAGTAAAGAATGGTGTTCAGATGAGCAGCTTAGTAATACCTAAGGATTTATCAAAATCACAAAATTCAGGTTGCTTACCAGACCTACTGAATGAGAATCTGCATTTTACTAATACCCCAGGTAATTTATATGCTCATTGAAGTTTCAGAAGCACTACTTTATATGGATTGAAAATTTTTTTTCTAAAAAAAGAGAAAGAGGGAAAGAAAGAAATTGGGATTGTTTAAAACAGAATTGAATCTTGTCAAAGTATATTTGAACAACAGCAATCAAAATGATGACATGACCAAGGTAGAGCAATTCAGGCACTATTTGCATCCTCAAAAGTCAGGCAGCTGAAAAAGAAAAAAGTTTTTCCTATCTACATATTATTTCCTACCATCTATAATTATACATTCATTGAGACTCTTAGAAATCCATAGAAAACATGAGATTTTTATTTTGGACTTACAAACAGCAAGCAGTATGCACTTGAAACATTTACTTTTTGTCTCTGAGCATTAATTTTCTTATGTGGGAAATAAAGTGGCTGACTAACACTTATTATTTTGACACAATATGAACCTTGTCCTTCACACACGAAAAAGTACTGCCAATTCAGACCATATTAGAAATGGTAAAATTCTTCCTTTCTTCCCTCATTCCTTCTTTCCATATCTATCAAAACAAATTCTCAAGGGTAGTGAACATCTAATTTATCTTTAAATCTTCAGAACCAAGCATAATAATGACTCATAGCAGGTTCTCAAACGATGCTGGTTCATTGAATTGATATCAAGCAATCACTAATATTGGAGAATTTAGGCCTTTCTTACTCAGTAGATACCTGGTGGTCTCTTTTTAGTGATAACTTTTTTCTAGGTGTTAATTCAGCTCTGGATGTTTACTAATAGTTTACAACAAGAGAAGATGTAAAAGAGACATCGTTTTAGCTTAAAATTATTCGTGCACAATTCACTCCATTAATTTTTGTTTTCTTTTAAAGAATCCTTCATTTTGTGCAAATGTACAACAAATGTCTTCAATGAAAAATATTTATAAAAGATGTGACTTTGCTAAGTTATGTTACTTCCCTATATTTAGATAGTGCAAATACATTTCCATTCCTAATTGATTTGCTAAGTCTTAAATAAAAATAAACATTACTTGAAGAAATCACTACATAAATAAAAACATACATCTTTAAGATGCTAATTGTTGAACTCTATCCAAATATTTGCTAGTTAGATTGTTTCTGGAACCTAGATTCAGCTGCATATAGAATGGTAAGTATCAATACCTTGGGACCTATAGTCACACTGAATTGTTAAAGAGATATATTACACATCCAGAAAGCAAACTAATTTAAATTTACATGTGTATGCATCTGTATTGATATTTCAGGGTTATATGGAAAATGCCTAACTTAATTCTAATATGGACACAGATACTAAGACATAGAGATTTAATATAATGAGTTGTAGGGTCATCAATTGAAATAACCTAGAACCACTAATTATTCTCTCGTGGTTATAGGCTTGAGGTCCATCTGCTTCTTAATATTCGGAAAATAGGTAAAAATACAGCAGCACCTTCATTTAATCTTAAAAACATCAGATTTCATTTTTCAACATAAAAGTAGGACACTCAGAGTAAAGGATAAATTATTTGGAAATTTACAAATTATTTATTATTTGGAGAAAGAGAGGAAACTACTAAAATACACTTTTTCTCCAACTTTGCAGTCCATACCAATACCTCTAGTAGTGGTACTGAATTTGATGGTTCAAACAGACATAATCAGAAATGCTAATGAGGCAAAAAGAAGAAAAACTGGATTCTTAAGTAATAATTGCAATGTATTTTTATAATATAACCAAAATCAGCATTCAAAAATAATTCACATTTTAATTAAGTTCTTTAATATTTGCATGCAAGTCCAGTACAACTTGATCTTCAAAGACATACTGCATCAGTATTCTCTAAACATTACTGAGGAGAGGTTTAATAATTTTATGGTTATTATAAGGCTGGAAGTTATAGTTAATTACTTTTTCTCTCTTGCAAACTATTAATCGTCTTCATGAAAATAAATTAGTCCTTTTCCATATGCATGTATTATCACCAAGCCCAGCGATTTACTGATTACAAGGTTAAAATTGAAAGGATAAGAACTGAAGCTCACATTAGAAATTCAAACGTCTCTCCTACCTCCACTTCCCACCCCTTTTTCCTGAATCTTTTACTAGGTAAAAAAGTTTAAACCTTTGGGGGATTTGTTGTTTTGTTTTGTTCTCACTGGTATATGAAATCTCACAAATGGAGAAACTAATGATACCAGATTGAATGCTTATGTTTAAGTAACATTTTAATTAATTTTTTTACTATAAATTTTAAATCATGGCAGAAAAATTTTTATGACTTCATCGAGATTGAAAATGCACTTCTCCTTGCTCTCAGCTTTTCACCATAACTGCTATATTTTGGCTTCTTCTGACTGCTTTATTATTCCACTTTCTTTTGGCTAACTTAATATGTGTGCATGCATGTTGGTGCTTAAACAACAAAATAATCAAAAGATGAAAATCAAGATTGAGTTGCCTGAAACTACTGTTCATCTTAAGTTAGAAAGTCATGAACAAGCATCCCATCTCTAAATGTGTTATGGGGCTCCTACTGAGAGCAAAGAAAAATATGCACCTTTGAAAAGGCAACTAAGAGTCTGGACGCAGCTGGAACAACATGATTATTCTAATGAAAACCATGAAAAAAAGGAGATGAGAGAAAGAGAATATTTCTTGTTGTTGTTTTCTTTAGTCAAAAAGAATATGGCTCATCCTGCAATGTATAAAGCAGCCCAGTTTTTTAAATATATATTTTGAAAAATGTATTTCAATGTAATTGCTTTCCTTAGCAATATTGGACTTTTATTCATTTTATTTATTCATTTATTTTTTAATGGAGTATAGTTGCTTTACAATGTTGTTAGTTTCTGCTGTACAGCAAAGTGAATCAGGTATATGTATACATATATCCCCTCCTTTCTGGATTTCCTTCCCAATTAGGTCACCACAGAGCATTGAATAGAGTTCCCTGTGCTTTACAGTTGGTTCTCATTAGTTATCTATTTTATACATAGTAGTGTATATATGTCAATCCCAATCTCACAATCCATCCAACCCCCTCCTTCTGCCCTTGGTATCCATATGTTTGTTCTCTATGTCTGTGTCTCTACTTCTGCTTTGCAAATAAGTTCATCTATACCATTTTTCTAGATTCCATATATACGTGTTAAGATACGATATTTGTTATTCTCTTTCTGACTTACTTCACTCTGTATGGCAGTCTGCAAATTCTTCAGTATATATAAATCAATCAATGTGATACACCATATTAACAAACTGAAGGGTAAAAACCATACATCATCTCAGTACATGCAGAAAAAGCTTTTGACAAAATTCAACACTCATTTATGATAAAAACTCTCCAAAATGTGGGCATAGAGGGAAACTACCTCAACGTAATAAAGGCCATATACAACAAACCCACAGCAAACATCATTCTCAATGGTGAAAAACTGAAAGCATTTCCTCTAAAGTCAGGAAAAAGACAAGGATGTCCACTCTAGCCACTATTATTCAACATAGTTTTGGAAGTCCTAGCCACAACACTCAGAGAAGAAAAAGAAATAAAAGGAACCCAAATTGGAAAAGAAGAAGTAAGACTGTCACTGGTTGCAGATGACATGATACTATACATAGAAAATCCTAAGGATATCACCAGAAAACTATTAGAGCTAATCAATAAATTTGGTATAAAGTTGCAGGAAGCAACATTAATGCACGGAAATCTCTTGCATTTCTATACACTAACAACAAAAGATCAGAAAGCAAAATTAAGGCAACAATCCCATTTACCATTGCAACAAGAAGAATATAATACCTAGGAATAAACCTACCTAAAGAAGCAAAAGATTTGTAGTCAGAAAACCATAATATAGTTATGAAAGAAATCGAAGTTGACATAAATAGAAAGATATACCATGTTCTTGGAATGGAAAAATCAATAATGTGAAAATGACTATACTACCCAAAGCAACATACAGATTCAATGCAATCCCTATCAAATTACCAATGGCATCTTTCACAGAATTAGAACAAAGAATTTTACAATTTTTATGGAGACACAAAAGACCCCGAATAGCAAAAGCAATCTTGAAAAAGAAAAACAGAGCTGGAGCAATCAGGCTCCCTGACTTCAGACTATACTACAAAGCTACAGTAATCAAGACAGTATGGTACTGGTGCAAAAACAGAAATATAGATCAATGGAACAGGATACAAAGTCCAAAGATAAACCCACAGACCTATGGTTAATTAATCTATGACAAAGGAGGCAAGGATATAAAATGGAGAAAAGATAGTCTCTTCAATAAGTGGAGATGGGAAAACTGGACAGCTACACGTAAAAGAATGAAATTAGAACACTCCCTAACACCATACACAAAAATAAGCCCAAAATGGATTTAAAGACCTAAATGTAAGACCGGACACTATAAAACTCTCAGACAAAAACATAGGCAGAACACTCTTTGACATAAATTGCAGCAAGATCTTTTTTGACCCACCTCCTAGAGTAATGGAAATAAAAACAAAAATAAACAAATGGGACCTAATAAAATTTAAAAGCTTTTATACAAAAAAGGAAACCATAAACAAGATGAAAAGACAACCCTCAGAATGGGAGAAAATACTTGCAAACAAAGCAACTGACAAGGGATTAATATCCAAAATATACAATTAGTTCATGTATCTCAATATCAAAAAACAAACAACCCAATCAAAAAATGGGTGGAAGATCTAAATAGACATTTTTCAAAAGAACACATACAGATGGCCCACAAACACATGAAAAGATGCTTAACATCACTAATTATTAGAGAAATGCAAATCAAAGCTACAGTGAGGTATCACCTCACACCAGTCAGAATGGTCCTCATCAAAGAATCTACAAACAATAAATGCTGGAGAGGGTGTGGAGAAAAGGGAACCCTCTTGCACTGTTTGTGGGAATGTAAATTGATACAGCCACTATGGAGAACAGTATGGTGGTTCCTTAAAAAACTAAAAATACAATTACTGGTTTGCAAGGCAGAAATACAGACACAGATGTAGAGAACGTATGGACATCAAGGGGGAAGAGGGGGGATGAATTAGGAGACTGGTATTGACATATATACACTAATATTTATAAATTATAAAATAGATAACTTATAAGAACCTGCTGTATAAAAGAATAAATTAAATTAAATATAGAAATGTATAAAAAGTAATAAATGTATGTTATAATACATGAGATCCCAAAAGACTAAAAAAAAGAAAAAAAAAACAAAACTAAAACAACTAACAAAAAAGAAACCAAAAAAAAAAAAAAAAACGCTAGGACCAACATCAGAATGAAACAAAACATAATAAAATTAATAGTAATAATTATGTTTCCCTGGGCTCCCTGCTGTAAGTGTCCTTGCACACGTTGTGAGCCACAGCCCACCTCCGCCTACGCAAGAGGCTCTTCCCTGCCTCTGGGCTGGTCTCTGGACCTGCTGTGGGCCCTGTGGGGACCACTCAGACTCTGATCTGGCCCAATTCCTGCGTGTGCTGCCCCCAAATTCCACAGCGGCCAGAGCTAGATCGTTTTCAGTTGTGGCAATGCTCATTGTCTATTCAGATATTCCACAGATGCAGGGTCTACCTAGCTGATCATAGAGATTTAATCTGCAGCTTATACAGCTGATGGAAAGATTTTCAATCTTCTTCCTTAGTCACCCCATCCCTGGAGTTCAGCTTTGATTTTATCCCCACCTTTGCGTGTGGTCCACCCACAGGAGTCCAGTCCTGAGGTTGCCTTGGAGCTCTTGGGTCTGCCCCTGTGAGGACAAGGCGCAGAGATGGTATGACTGCTTGGATCGTGGGAGCCCTGGCAGCGCCAAATGTCCAGGGAAGTCGGTGGCCACAGATGCAAGAGATATGGCCCTAATGAGGGCCTTTTCTTTGGCCCAGCTTAAGGCACGTGAGGGCCAGCCCTGGCCAGGGCTTTTTTGGTGCCTGGCAGGAGGTGTACGAGGGCCAGGCCTGAGAGGGCTTTTTTTTTTTTGCCCTGCAGCCAGCGTGTGAGGGCCAGCTCTGAGGAGACTTTTTTATTGCCTAGCAGCCAGCACACAAGAGCCAGCCCTGAGCAGGCTTCTTTTATTGTCGACAGCAGACGCCGGCATGTGGGGAGAGAAAGGCTACAATAGTGGTTCCTCCTCCTATGTGTGACTCAGCAGTATCGCCTGCTTCCCTGGCAGTCTAGTCTTCCTCCATAGGCATTCCCTGCTGCAGATTTCCTCCCTCCCATCCCTTCAGTTCGTCTCCCCACAGCCAACAGCAGTTCTCGCTCTGGGCCTGTTCTCCAATCCCCATGCACCAGCTCCCAGCCCCCTTGCACACCTGTGAACAAACATCCCAGTCCAGGGCATGTAGGGCCAAGGTATGGACCGTCTGTGTATTTCTCACTGTCCTGTCTACCAGAGATCAGCCACTTCACCCTGTTCCAACAGCCTCAAATGCTTCCCTTCTGTCCCAATCAATTTCCCCAGTGGAGAGGGGGTTTCCCCATTGGGGAGGGGGCTTCCCTGAATTCAGGAATCTCTCCTTTGCTTCAGCTTCCCTGCCCTGGGGTGCAGGTCCCGTCCCACTTTCTCCTCTCCTCTTTCTCCCTTCTTTTTTTCCATCCTACCCAGTTATACAAGGATCTTTATAGCCCTTTCCATTGTCCAAGGTCTTCTGCTAGTTTTCAGCCCGTGTTCTGTGAGAATTGTTGCATCTATAGATGTATTCCTGATGCATTCGTGGAGAGACATGTGCTCCACTCCCGCCAACTCCTCCACCACCTCGAATCTCAGTTTCATAGTCTTTTAGTAATAATTTTCCTTCAGCCAAAATCTAGCCTTAACACTAAGTTTATGCCAGTAACCTTGAAGGAAGAGGCTACACAATTCTTGAACTTCTTTCAAGCCATCTCTAACAAAATGAATCAAAACTGAGCTGCATTAGGTCCATCCACGTCTCTGCAAATGTCAAAATTCCATTCCCTTTTATGGCTGAGCAGTATTCCATTGTATATATGTACCACATCTACTTTATCCATTCCTCTGTTGACGGACATTTAGGTTACTTCCCTGTCCTGGCTACTGTAAACAGTGCTGCAATGAATATTGGGGTGTGTGTATCTTTTTGAATTATGGTTTTCTCCAGGTATAAGCCCAGAAGTGGGATTGCTGGGTCATATAGTAATTCTGTTTTTAGTTTAAGGAACCTCCATACTGCTCTCCATAGCGACTGTATCAATTTACACTCCCACCAAGAGTGCAAGAGGGTTCCCTTTTCTCCACACCTTCTCCAGCATTTGTTGTTTGTAGATTTTCTGATGATGCCCATTCTAAATGGTGTGAGGTGATACCTCATTGTAGTTTGGATTTGCATTCTCTAATAATTAGTGATGTTGAGCAGCTTTTCATGTGCCTCTTGGCCATCTGTATGTCTTCTTTGGAGAAATGTCTATTTAGGTCTTTCGCCCATTTTTTGATTGGGTTGTTTGTTTTTTTAATATTGAGATGCATGAACTGTTTAAATATTTTGAAGGTTACTCTTTTGTCCATTGATTCATTTGCAAATATTTTCTCCCATTCTCAGGGTTGTCTTTTCATTTTGTTTACAGTTTTCTTTCCTATGCAAAAGCTTTTAACTTTCATTAGGTCCCATTTGTTTATTTTTGTTTTTATTTCCAGTACTCTAGGAGTTGAGTCAAAAAAGATCATGCTGTGACTTATGTCAAAGAGTGTTCTGCCTATGTTTTCCTCTAAGAGTTTTATAGTGTCTGGTCTTACATTCAGGAATTGAATCCATTTTGAGTTTATTTTTGTGTATGGTGTTAGGCAGTGTTCTAATTTCATTCTTTTACATGTAGCTGTCCAGTTTTCCCAGCACCATTTATTGAAGATACTGTCTTTTTTCTCCATTGTATACTGTTGCCTCCTTTGTTATAGATTAGGTGACCATAGGTGCACGGGTTTATCTCTGGGCTTTCTATCCTGTTCCATTGTTCTATCTTTCTGTTTTTGTGCCTGTACCATACTGTTTTGATTACTGTAGCTTTGTAGTATAGTCTGATGTCAGGCAGTCTGATTACTCCAGCTCCATTTTTTTCCCTCAAGATTGCTTTGCATATTCAGAGTCTTTTATGTCTCCATACAAATTTTAAGATATTTTGTTCTAGTTCTGTAAACAATGCTATTGGTAATTTGAAAGGGATTGCACTGAATCTGTAGATTGCTTTGGGTAGTATAGTCATTTTCACAAAATTGATTCTTCCAGTCCAAGAACATGGTATATCTTTCCATCTGTTTGTGTCAACTTTGATTTATTTCATCAGTGTCTTATAGTTTTCTGAGTACAGGTCTTTTACCTCCATAGGTAGATTTATTCCTAGGTATTTTATTCTTTTTGTTACAATGGTGAATGGCATTGTGTTCTTAATTTCTTTTTCCAACATTTTGTCGTTAGTGTATAGGAATGCAAGAGATTTCTGTGCGTTAATTTTGTATCCTACTACTTTCCTCTATTCATTGATATGCTCTAGTAGTTTTCTGGTGGCATCTTTAGGATTATTTATGTATAGTATCATGTCATCTGTAAACAGTGACAGTTTTACTTCTTCTTTTCCAATTTGGACTCAATTTATTTCTTTTTCTTCTCTGATTGCCACAGCTAGGACTTCCAAAACCACGTTGAATAAGAGTGGTGAGAGTGGACACCCTTGTCTTGCTCCTGACTTTAGAGGAAATGCTTTCAGTTTTTCACCATTGAGAATGATATTTGCTGTGTGTCTGTTGTATATGGTGTTTATTATGTTGAGGTAGGTTCCCTCTATGCCCACTTTCTAGAGAGTTTTTATCATAAATGGGTTTTGAATTTTGTCAAAAGCTTTTCTGCATCTATTGAGATTATCATATGGTTTTTACCATTCAGTTTGTTAATACGGTGTATCACACTGATTGATTTGCATATATGGAAGAATCCTTGCATTCCTGGGATAAACCCCACTAGATCATGGTGTAAGATCCTTTTAATGTGTTGTAGGATTCTGCTTGCTAGTGTTTTCTTGAGGATATCTGCAAATATATTCATCAGTGATATTGGTCTGTAATTTTCTTTGTCTATAGTATCCTTGTCTGGTTTTGCTATCAGGGTCATGCTGGCCTCATAGAATGAGTTTGGGAGTGTTCCTTCCTCTGCAATTTTTCGAAGAGTTTGAGAAGGATAGGTGTTAACTCTTCTCTAAATGTTTGATAGAATTCACTTGTGAAGCCACCTGGTCCTCGACTTTTGTTTGTTGGAAGATTTTTAATCACAGTTTCAATTTCATTATTTGTGACTGGTCTGTTCATATTTTCTATTTCTTCCTGGTTCAGTCTTGGGAAGTTACACCTTTCTATGAATTTGTCCATTTCTTTAAGGTTGTCCATTTTATAGGCATAGAGTGGCTTGTAGTGGCCCTTATAATGCTTTGTATTTCTGTGGTGTCCACTGTAACTTCTCCTTTTTCATATCTAATTTTATTGGTTTGAGTCCTCTCCCTCTTTTTCTTTATGACTCTGGCTAAAGGTTTATCAATTTTGTTTATCTTTTCAAAGAACCAGCTTTTACTCTTGTTGATCTTTGCTACTGCTTTGCTTGTTTCTCTTTCATTTATTTCTGCTCTGATCTTTATGATTTCTTTCCTCTACAAACTTTGGGTTTTGCTTGTTCTCCTTTCTCTAGTTCCTTTAGGTGTAAGATTAGATTGTTTGAGATTTTTCTTGTTTCTTGAAGTAGTATTTTATTGCTATAAACTTCCCTCTTAGAACTGCTTTTGCTGCATCCCATAGGTTTTGGATCATCATGTTTCTGTTGTCATTTGTCTGTATTTTTTTTATTTCCTCTTTGATTTCTTCAGTGAGCTCTTGGTTATTTAGTAACGTATTGTTTAGCCTCCATGTGTTTGTGTTTTTTACGATTTTTTCCCTGTAACTGATTTCTAATCTCATGGTGTTGTGGTCACAAATGATGCTTGATAAGATTTCAGTTTTCTTAAATTTACCTATGCTTGATTTGTGACCCAAGATGTGATCCATGATGCAGAATGTTCCATGTGCACTTGAGAAGGAAGTGTAATCTTCTGTTTTTGGATGGAATGTTCTACAAATATCAATTAAATCTATCTGGTCTATTGTGTCATTTAAAGCTTCTGTTTCCTTATTTTCTGTCTTCATGATCTGTCCATTGGTGTAAGTGAGGTGTTAAAGTCCCCTACTATTATTGTGTTACTGTCAATTTCCTCTTGTATAGCTGTTCGCATTTGTCTTATGTATTAAGGTGCTCCTATGTTGAGTGCATATATATATTTATAATTGTTATAACTTCTTCTTGGAATGATCCCTTGATCATTATGTAGTGTCCTTCATTGTCTCTTGTAACATTCTTTATTTTAAAGTCTTTTTTTCTGTTACGAGTATTGCTACTCCAGCTTTCCATTTGCATGGAATATCTTTTTCCATCCCTTCACTTTCAGTCTGTATATATCCCTAGGTCTGAAGTGGGTCTCTTGTAGACAGCATATAGATGGGTCTTGTTTTTTGTATCCATTCAGTGAACCTCTGTCTTTTGGTTGGAGCATTTAATCCATTCACATTTAAGGAAATTATTGATATATATGTTCTTATTACCATTTTCTTAATTGTTTTGGTTTGTTTTTTTTTTTTTTTTTTTGGTAGGTCCTTTTTTTTTCTTGTGTTTCCCACTTTGAGAAGTTCCTGTAGCATTTCTTGTAGAGCTGGTTTGGTGGTACTGAATTCTCTTAGCTTTTGCTTGTCTATAAAGCCTTTGATTTATCCATCAAATCTGAATGACATCCTTGTCAGGTAGAGTAATCTTGGTTTTAGGTTTTTCCTTTCATCACTTTAAATATATCATTCTACTCCCTTCTGGCTTGTAGAGTTTCTGCTGAGAAATCAGCTGTTAACCTTATGGGAGTTCCCTTGTATGTTATTGTTTTAACCTTGTTGATTTTAATAACTTTTCTCTGTCTTTAATTTTTTTCAATTTGATTACTATGTGTCTCGGTGTGTTTCTCCTTTGGTTTCATCCTGCTTGGGACTCTCTACACCTACCGAAGTTGGGTGGATATTTCCTTTCCCGTGTTAGGGAAGTTTTCGACTATTATCCCTTCAAATATTTTCTTGGGTCCTTCCTCTCTCTCTTCTCCTTCTGGAACCCTATAATGCAAATGTTGGTGTGTTTAATGTTGTCCCAGATGTCACTTAGGCTGTCTTCATTTCTTTTCATTCTTTTTTCTTTACTCTGTTCCACAGCAGTGAATTCCACCATTCTGTCTTCCTGGTCATTTAACTGTTCTTCTGCCTCAATTATTCCTTCAAGTGTATCTTTCATTTCAATTGTTGTATTGTTCATCTGTTTGTTCTTTAATTCTTCTTGGTGTTTGCTTTTTAATTCTTCTATGTCTTTGTTAAAGTTTTCTTGCATCTTCTCAAACTTTGCCTCCATTCTTTTTCAAGGTCATGGCTCATCTTCACTATCATTATTCTGAATTCTTTTTCTGGAAGGTTGCCTATTTCCACCTCATTTAGTTGTTTCCTGGTGTTTTATCTTGTTCCTTCATCTGGTACATAGTCCTCTGCCTTTTCATTTTGTCTATCCTTCTGTGAATGTGGTTTTCATTCCACAGGCTGCAGGATTGTAGTTCTTTTTGCTTCTGATGTCTGCCCTCTGGTGGCTGAGGCTATCTAAGAGGCTTGTGCAAGCTTACTGATGGGAGAGACTGGTGGTAGGTAGAGCTGGGTGTTGCTCTGTGAGGCAGAGCTCAGTAAAACTTTAATCCACTTGTCTGTTGAGCTCAGTAAAACTCTAATCCACCTGTCTGCTGATGGGTGGGGCCCTCCCTGTTGGTCGTTTGGCCTGAGGCAACCTAGCACTGGAGGCTACAGCCTCTTTGGTGGGGCTAATCGTGGACTCTGGGAGCACTCACACCAAGGAATATTTCCCCGACCTTCTGCTGCCAGTGTCCTTACCCCCATGGTGAGCCACAGCCACCCACCTCCTCTGCAGTAGCTCTTCCAGCATTAGCACGTAGATCTGGTTCAGTCCCCTATGGGGTCAAATGCTCCTTCACCCTGCGTCCTGATGCACACACTACTTTGTGTGTGACCTCCAAGAGTGGAGTCTCTTTTTCCCCCAGTCCTGTTGAAGTCCTGCCATCAAATCCCACTAGCCTTCAACATCTGATTTTCTGGGAATTCCTCCTCCCGTTTCCAGATCCCCAGGTTGGGAAGTCTGATGTGGGGCTCAGAAGCTTTATTCCATGGGTGGACTTCTGTGGTATAATTGTTCTTCAGTCTGTGAGTCACCCACGCAGCGGTTATGGGATTTGATTTTATTGTGATTGCGCCCCTCCTACCATCTCACTACAGCTTCTCCTTTGTCTTTGAGCGTGGGGAATATTTTTTGGTGAGTTCAAGTGTCTTCCTTTCGATGATTTTTCAGCAACTAGTTGTGATTCTAGTGCATTTGCAAGAGTGAGTTAGTGCACATCCTTCTACTCTGCCATCTTGAACCAATCATTTACATTTCTATTTTTAGTTTGCTTTTCTTTTGTGTTCTTTTCCCTTAATTTTTTTCTTCATCTTTTCTGTTAACATATATATATATATATATATATATATATACACACACACACACACACATATATATATATTTATATGTCCATTTCTACTTTGCTTTTCTGTTGGCCTGTGTTTTTTCCCTTTTTATTTTATTATTATTTTTTAATCATTTTTATTGGTTTGTCCTGTTTCCTTGCTTTATGCTTCACTTGGCACACTGTTTTTGTTTTTAGGTGATATATCTTTGTTAGCTTTAATCCTAATTGTTAGATTCCATTTTTGAGTTCTTCTATTTGTCTGGTTTTTCTCTTGCTTTTTGTTTTGACACTGTTTCTGTTTCTTTTACATTTGTGTGTGTTTCATTGTTTTTGTTTGTTTAATTTTGTTTTTACCATTTCTCCAGGGCTTTGTTTGTCTTTTCTTTTAATATATTTTTTGTTTTATATTTTGCTTTTTATATTTCTGTTTCTATGTTGCTTTTGTCTTGTCCTGTGTTCTTTCCCCTTTCTCTTTTTCTTCCATTTAAAAAAATATTTTTGTAGGTTTGTGGGGTTTTATGCTCATTTTTCAGTTGGCACTCCGCTTTGGTTTTGTTTTCCGGTTGTGGGGTTTTGTCAGCTTTCTTCTTAATTGTTTAATTCCATTTTTGGGTTCTTTTGTTTGGTTGTTCTCTTGCTCTTTGATTTATTTGGTTCTGTTTTTGTTTCTTTTGTGTGTGCATGTTTCCTTGTTCCTGTTTCTGTTTGTTTGATTTAAATTTTTTACCATTTGTCTGGGGTTTTGTTAGTCTTTTTTTCCCTAATTCTCTAATTGCTGGGACAAGTGACTTGTGGGGTCCTGGTCCCACAACCAGAGGTCAGGCCTGATCCTCTGGAGTGGGAGCACCAAGTCCAGGATGTTGGACGACTAGAGAATTCCTGGCTCCAGGAAGATTAATCACTGAGAGCTCTCACAGAGGCCTCTATCTGAATCCAGGACCCAGCTCCCCCCACTGCCAACAGCTCCCAGCACTGGAAGCCTCACACCAAACAACAAACAAGACAGGAACACAAACCCACCCATCAGCACACAGACTACCTAAAGTCATACTAAGCTCGCAGACACCCCAAAAAACATCACCTGACACGGACCTGCTCATCAGAGGGAAAACTCAGCTCCACCTACCAGAATGTAGGCACCAGTCCCTCCCATCAGGAAGCTTACACAAGACACTGGACCAACGACACTGCATGGGGAAGAAAACAGAAGCAAGAGGAACTACAACCCTGCAGCCTAGGGAAACGAGAACTCAAATACTGCAAATTAGACAAAATGAGAAGACAGAGAAATATCTTACAGGCAAAGGAGCAAGATAAAAACCCAAAAGATCAAATAAATGAAGAGGTAACAGGCAAACTACCTGAAAAAGGATTCAGAGTAATGTCAGTAAAGATCCAAAATCTTGGAAATAGAATAGAGAAAATACAAGAAATATTTAACAAGGACCTAGAAGAACTAATGAGTAAACAAACAGTAATGAACCACACAATAAATGAAATTAAAAATACTCTAGAAGGATACAATAGCAGAATAACTGAGGCAGAAGAACGTATAAGTGAGCTGGAAGAAAGAACTGTGGAAGTAACTGCCACAGAGCAGGATAAAGAAAAAAGAATGAAGAGAATAGAGGGCAGTCTCAGAGACCTCTGGGACATTAAGAAAACCAACATTCGAATTACAGGAGTCCCAGAAGAAGAAGAAAAAAACAGTCAGAGAAAACATTTGAAGAGATTAGAGTTGAAAACTTTCCCAACGTGGGAAAGGAAATAGTCCATCAAGTCCAGGAAGCAGAGAGAGTCTCATAGAGGATGAACTGAAGAAGAAACACGCCTTATTATTCATACTAACACAAATTAAACACAAAGAAAAAAGATTAAAAGAGGCAAGGGAGAAGCAACAAATATCATACAAGGGAGTCTCTATAAGGTTAACAGCTGATCTTCCAGCAGAAACTGTACAGGCCAGAAGGGAGTGGCAAGATATATTTAAAGTGATGAAAGGGAAGAACCTACAACCAAGATTACTCTACCTAGCAAAGATCTCATTCAGATTCAACGGAGAAATCAAAAGTGTTACAGACAAACAAAACTTGAGGGAATTCAGCACCACCAAACCAGCTTTACAACAAATGCTAAAGAAACTTCTCTAGGCAGGAAACACAAGACAAGGATAAGACTTACAATAAGAAACACAAAATAATTCAGCAAATTGTTATAGGAACATACATATCAATAATTACCTTGAATGTAAATTGATTAAATGCCCCAACCAAAAGACAGGGACTGGCTGAATGGACACAAAAACAAGACCTCTATATATGCTGTCTACATGAGACCCACTTCAGACCTAGGGACACATACAGACTGAAAGTGAGGGGATTGAAAAACATATTCCATGCAAATAGAAATGAAAAGAAAGCTGGAGTAGTAATACTCATATCAGACAAAATAGACTTTAAAATAAAGACTGTTACAAGAGACAAGGAAGGTCACTATATACATATCAAGGGATCAATTCAAGAAGAAGATATAACAATTGTAAATACCTATGTACCTAACATAGGAGCACCTCAATATATAAGGCAAACACTAACAGCCACAAAAGGGTACATCAACAGAAACACAATAATAGTGGGGGAATCTAACACCTCAATTACACCAAGAGACAGATCATCCAAACAGAAAATAAGTAGGAAACACAAGCTTTAAATGACACATTAGACCAGATGGACTTAATTGATATTTATAGGACATTCCATCCAAAAACAACAGAATACAGTTGCTTCTCAAGTGCACTCGGAACATTCTCTATGATAGATCACATCTTGGGAAACAAATCAAGCCTCAGTAAATTTCAGAAAATTGAAATTGTATCAAGCATCTTTTCTGACCACAACACTATGAGACTGGAAATCAATTACAGGAAAAAAACTGTAAAAAATACAAACACAGGGAGGCTAAACAATATGCTACTAAATAACCAAGAAATCACTGAAGAAATCAAAGAGGAAATCAAAAAATACCTAGAAACAAATGACAATGAAAACACAATGACCCAAAACCTACTGGATGCAGCAAAAGCAGTTCTAAGAGGGAAATTTACAGCAATACAATCCTACCACAAGAAACAAGAAAAATCTCTAATAAACAACCTAAACTTACACCTAAAGCAATTAGAGAAAGAAGAAAAAGAAGAACAACAACAAAAACCCCCAAAGTTAGGAGAAGGGAAGAAATACTAAGGATCATATCACAAATAAATGAAAATAAATGATGGAAACAATAGCAAAGATCAATAAAAGTAAAAGCTCGTTCTTTGAGAAGATAAACAAAATTGATAAACCTTTAGCCAGACTCCTCAGGAAAAACAGGGAGAAGACCCAATTCTACAGAATTAGAAATGATAAAGAAGTAACAATGGACACTGCAGAAACACAAAGGATTATGAGGGACTTTTATAAGCAACTGTATGCCAATAAAATGGACAACCTGGAAGAAATGGAGATATTCTTAGAAAAGCACCACCTTCTAAGACTGAACCAGGAAGAAACAGAAAACATGAACAGACCAATCACAAGCACTGAAATTGAAACTGTCATTAAAAATTTTCCAACGAACAAAAGCCCAGGGCCAGATGGCTTCAAAGGTGAATTCTATCAAACATTCAGAGAAGAGCTAACACCTATCCTTCTCAAACTCTTCCAAAATTTAGCAGAGGGAGGAACACTCCCAAACTCATTCTACAAGGCCACCAACACCCTGATATCAAAACCAGACAAAGATGTCACAAAAAAAGAAAACTACAGGCCCATATCACTGCTTAATATAGACACAAAAATCCTGAACAAAATACAAGCAAACAGAATCCAACAGTACATTAAAAGGATCATACACCACGATCAAGTGGGATTTATGCCAAGAATGCACAGATTCTTCAATATACGCAAATCAATGTGATACACCATATTAGCAAACTGAAGGGTAAAAACCATGATAATCTCAATAGATGCAGAAAAACCTTTGACAAAATTCCACACCCATTTACGATAAAAACTCTCCAAAATGTGGGCATAGACGGAACCTAACTCAACATAATAAAGGCCATATATGACTAACCCACACCCAATATCATTCTCAATGATGAAAATCTGAAACCATTTCTTCTAAGATCAGGAAGAAGACAAAGGTGCCCACTCTCACCACTCTTATTCAACATAGTTTGGGAAGTTTTAGCCATGATAATCAGAGAAGAAAAGGAAACAAAAGGAATCCAAATTGGAAAAGAAGAAGTAAAACTGTCACTGTTTACAGATGACATGATACTGTACTTAAAAATCCTAAAGATGCCACCAGAAACTCCTAGAGCTTATCAATGAATTGGGTAAAGTAGCAGGATACAAAATTAATGCACAGAAATCTCTTGCATTCCTATACACTAACAATGAAAAATTAGAAAGAGAAATCAAGGAAACACTCACATTTACCATTGCAACAAAATGAATAAAACACCCAGGAATAAACCTACCTAAGGAGGCAAAAGATCTGTATGGAGAAAACTATAAGACTCTGATGAAGAAATCAGAAATGATACAGATGGAGAGATATACCATATTCTTGTATTGGAAGAATCAACACTGTGAAAATGACTATACTACCGAAAGCAATCTACAGATTCAATGCCATCCCTATCAAATTACAAATGGCATTTTTCACAGAGCTAGAATAAAAAATTTAAAAATTTGTATGGGAACACAAAAGACCCCAAACAGCCAAATCAATCTTCAGAAAGAAAAATGGAGCTGGAGGAATCAGGCTCCCTGACTTCAGACTATACTATAAAGCTACAGTAATCAAGACAGTATGGTACTGGCACAAAAACAGAAAGATAGATCAATGGAACAGGATAGAAAGTGTTAATAAACCCACGCACATATGGTCACCTTATATTTGACAAAGGAAGCAAGATAAACCCACGCACATATGGTCACCTTATATTTGACAAAGGAAGCAAGAATATACAATGGAGAAACGACAGTCTCTTCAATAAGTGGTGCTGGGAAAACTGGACAGCTACGTGTAAAAGAATGAAATTAGAACACTCCCTAACACCATACACAAAAATAAACTCAAAATGGATTAAAGACCTAAATGTAAAGGCCGGACACTATAAAACTTTTAAGAGGAAAACATAGGCAGAACACTCGTTGACATAAATCACAGCAAGATCTTTTTTGACCCACCTCTTAGAGTAACAGAAGTAAAATCAAAAATAAACAAATCGGACCTAATGAAACTTGAAAGCTTTTGCGCAACAAAGGAAACCATAAACAAGATTAAAATACAACATTCAGAATGGGAGAAAATATTTGCAAATGAAGCAACTGACAAAGGATTAATCTCCAGAATATATAAGCAGCTCATGCAGCTCAATATCAAAAAAACAAAACAAAACAAAACAAAAAAACCCAACTCAATCCAAAAATAGGCGGAAGACCTAAAAAGACATTTCTCCAAAGAAGACATACAGATTGCCAACAAACACATTAAAGGATGCTCAACGTTGTTAATCACTAGAAAAATGCAAATCAAAACCACACCAGTCAGAATGGTCATCATCAAAAATCTTCAAACAATAAATGCTGGAAAAGGTGTTAAGAAAAGGGAACCCTCCTGCTCTGTTGATGGGTATGTAAATTGATACAGTCACTGTGGAGAACAGTATGGAGGTTCCTTAAAAAACTAAAAACAGAATTACCATATGACCCAGGAATCCCACTGCTGAGAAAACCATAATTCAAAAAGACACATGTACTACAATGTTCATTGCAGCAGTATTTAAAATTGCCAGGACATGGAAGAAACCTAAATGTCCATCAACAGATGAATGGATAAAGAAGATGTGGCACATATATACAATGGAATATTACTCAGCTACGAAAAGAAATTAAATTGAGTTATTTGTAGTGAGTTGGATGGACCTAGAGTCTGTCATAGAGTGAAGTAAGTCAGGAAGAGAAAAACAAATAGTGTATGCTGACACAGATATGTGGAATCTAAAAAAATGGTACTGGCCTTCCGTGGTGGTGCAGTGGTTGAGAGTCCGCCTGCTGATGCACATGCCGTGGAGCGGCTAGGCCCGTGAGCCATGGCCGCTGAGCCTGCACGTCCGGAGTCTGTGCTCCGCAACGGGAGAGGCCACAACAGTGAGAGGCCCATGTACCGCAAAAACAAAAAAACAAAAAAAAAACCAATAGTACTGATGAACCTAGTGGCAGAGCAGAAATAAGACGCAGACATAGAGAATGGACTTTAGGACGAAGAGGGGAAGGGGAAGCTTGGACGAAGTGAGAGAGTAGAACTGACATATATACACTACCAAATGTAAAATGGATGGCGGGTGGGAAGCTGCTGCATAGCAAAGGGAGATCAGCTCGATGCTTTATGATGACCTAGAGTGGTGGGATAAGGAGGATGTGAGGGATGCTCAAGAGGGAGGGAATATGGGGATACTTGTATACTTATAGCTGATGCACTTTTTTGTACAACAGAAACCAACATAACATTGTAAAGCAAGTATACTCCAATAAAGAAGAAAAAAAGACTATGAAACTAAGTTTTGTAATAGGGGATTGTCAGTGTGGTAATGCAGCCCTGAGTTTGTACAGCATCCAGTTTTCATTAAGTAAACTCACAGGAATAACCTTGTATCAGCTAATTTATATTTTAGATATACTATGTATATCTAATACAGAAGGATATCCTCATGGATGATGAAAATAGACTTCCTTTATATTTTTTTATTTTTTAATTCAGATACCTTTTCACTTTAAACAAGTCACCTCATGGTATTTTCCAAATTTGTAAATTCAAGTGCGGCAACATTCATTTACACACACACCCGACAGATGAGTATAGATTGGTTCCTTTTCCCAACACTGATCACTTAATTCTTTATGGATCTTGAGGAACATTGTGTTTAAGAGATTCTGTAGTTCTTTTCTAGATTTTCTTTTTTACTTAAATAAAGCCTTAAACAGTGATGAACTTACTTATGGGCAGAAGTTTCCCTATTCTCTTACCAGAAAACTAGGTTCAATTATTTTTCTTATTCAGTCATTTACCAGAAGGAGAGTTTTCTTGACATGTTTGTTTGAAATCTATAATGCTGTCATCTACATCTACGTCTTTACCCTGGGCATATACCATATTCAAAGGCATTGCTGGCCAAGTAGATGAGGGAGAATAAAGAGGTACATGGGTGAGTGGACCCTATTCCTCAAGCTGATTATAGGAGTTTTTTAAGCTGTAACATCATTGCCCAGCATATACACATCATATTGCATGTGAAAGGAAAGGAAAAGAGCACTACATCCTGTGCCATAAATACTCCTCTGCTGTAAGGATTTATCCCTCTTTTCTCTGGAAAAGGATATGTAGGGAAAAGTATTTGATGTTTATTAAGTACTAGATAGCAGCTAGGAAATGTGCTAGATACTTTCTCTAGTTTATAAACATGTATTTTAATATACAGAGAAACTCAATAAAGCAGGATTTTTAATACTAATTTTACCATTGAAGAAACTTGGGCACAGAGAATGTTAAAGGTTTTTTTGCCCATACTCAAATAACAGGAACTCTTCAGAGTTACTGCATGAGTGTGAATGTATGTACACTGAATTGTAATGAATTACAGAGAGAGTTACTATGTCTGGGCATTCCCAACAAATTGTACAGGTTGAATCTTTATTGAATGCAGGTGGCATTTCTGTAGTTGTCTTATATCTTGAGAGATACTCAGTGGGAGTCACTGCCTGGTGCAACAAGTGTTTATTTCTTTGGGTTCTCCTCAAGGACTCTTTTTTTTTTGTGGTACGCGGGCCTCTCACTGCTGTGGCCTCTCCCATTATAGAGCCCAGGCTCCAGACGTGCAAGCTCAGCAGCCATGGCTCACGGGCCTAGCCGCTCCGTGGCATGTGGGATCTTCCCGGACCGGGGCACGAAACCGTGTCCCCTGCATTGGCAGGCAGACTCTCAACCACTGCGCCACCAGGGGAGCCCCTCAAGGACTCTTAAGATGGTTAAATCCTTGCAGCAGAGGAGCATAGTCTTGTATATAGAAAATCATAAGGAATACATTAGAAATTATTACAAATAATAAATGAATTCAGAAATTTTACAGAATGTAAGATCAAGACACAAAAAGTCAACTGTATTTCTATACACTGTTAGTGAAAAACCTAAAATGAAATGAAGGAAATAATTCCATTTACAATAGCACCAAAAAGGGTAAATTATTTAGAAATGAGACTACCCATGAAGTATAAGATTTTTACACTGAAAACAACAAAAGATTCTTGAAATATACTAAAGGAGACCTAAATAAATGGAAAGACATCATGTGTTCATCATAGATTGGAATTAATATTGTTGAAATAACAATACTTCCCAAACTAATTTATAGATTCATTGCAATCTCTACCAGAACCCCAGTTTACATTTTTTGTAGAAATTGACAAGCTGATTATCAAAATACAGAACTACAAAGGACCCAGAAGAGCAAAAAATAGTTTTAAAAAAGAAGAACAAAATTGGAGGATTGTATTTCTTAATTTCAAAACTTACTACAAAATTACAGTGATGAAAATTGTGTAGTACTGACATAAAGATAGCTATAAAGATAAATGAAATAGAATTAAGAGTCTTAAATTCTTAAGTTTATGGGCATTTTTGGAGAAAGGGTGCAAGAAAATTCAATGGAAAAAGAATATTCTGTTCAACAAATGATACTGAGACAAGTGGATATCACATGTAAAGAATTAAGTTCAACCCCTACCTTACATCATACACAAAATTACTCAAAATGCATCAAAGACCTGAATACAAGAACTAAAACTATTTTTAAAAACTATGAAATTCTTAGAAGAAAACCTATACATAAATCTTCCTGACCTTGGGTTAGGCAACAGTTTCATAGATATGATACCAAAGTGTCAAGCAACCAAAGAAAAAGTAGATAAACTTCATCACAATTAAAACTTTGGTGCTTCAAAGCACCATCAAGAAACTAAAAAGACAATCCACCAAATGACTTAAATAAACTCCATTTAGTGACAAAAGATAGCACTTCAATGGGGTATCCCATTAGCAGCAGCCCATTTTTTCCAAGTTAATATATACCCTGGAATTAACCACTAAAATCACAGCATAAGGCAAGGCCTTTTGAGCTTGGGGTGACACTTGATTATCAAATTTAGGTAGTGGTTTGTATGAAAAGAATACCTGGAATAATTAAAGATGTGAAAATGCTGCCTTTATAAAGTTATGGATGCTGACTGAGGGATGAAGTGAAGGGAAATATATTCTTTCTCTTCACTGTGATTTTTTTTTTTTTTTTTGCGGTATGTGGGCCTCTCACTGTTGTGGCCTCTCCCGTTGTGGAGCACAGGCTCCAGACGCGCAGGCTCAGCGGCCATGGCTCACGGGCCCAGCCACTCTGCGTCATGTGGGATCTTCCCGGACCGGGACACGAACCCGTGTCCCCTGCTTCGGCAGGCAGACTCTCAACCACTGCGCCACCAGGGAAGCCCTTCACTGTGATTTTAAAAAGTCCCCTTTGAGAATATGGAGTGGAGAAAGTATTCTAAGTTTTGCAAATCAAAGGTATACGAAGTATAAATCTTAAGATTCATGGATTTCTATTCAGTGAAGCACATAAACAAAGTTAACAGATGGGGTGACAGTCTGAACTTTAATATTTACAACATCTACAACTGACAAGGGATTAGGATCAGGAACTTAGGAGGAACTTCTGCAAAACAACTGAGACACAGAAAATAACAGGAAATGGAGCAAAGAACATGATTCATAATGAGAAATTAAACTAGAAAATTCAGGTTAAGTTAAAAGTAATAAATTCAAAGTAATGGAAATTCAGATTAATATAATAAGATAATAATTTCAGATGACCTGGCTGGCAAAAATTAAAAGATAATACCAATGTTAGAGATCTGGGAAACTTCACTGTCTCATGGCAAAATTGTAAATTGGCTATAGTCTAAAAAATTAAAAAAGAAAGATTCAGAACTTGGTGAAATTAAGTAGCACACATTAAGGTCCCAGAAATACAGTCCTCGGCAATTACCATCAGAGAATACCTTTTCTTGGTGCATAAGGGAATTACAATACATTCATTTTCATGGTGATAGAACAGAAATATAGAGGAAACCTAGATATCCATCTTTAGGGGAAATAAGTAGGATTTTATGGATATATCCTCTGGAATTCTATGCAAGAGTTAAACTATAGCAATGAGTACATACCTTAAACAGGTGATGTTGAATCTTTTCTTTGCCAATAAAGTAGAAAACCTTGTTTTCATTTGTTTTTTTAATTTATTTTGTTTTGCTTTTTTGTGTTCCTTATCTTCAACCTAAAACACTGAATTGTTTTATTGTTATATTTGACTGGCACATTTTTCATAACTATTTTTACTGTCTTTATGTTTGTCTTCATTTTTATAGTGCAATAAAATATTGCTAATTTTATAAATTTTTCCTGTTTTTAATAATTTAATTACTGTTAAATGAAAATTTATTAATGCCCTTTAATTTTATACTTTCTATTTTACCTGCTTTATTTTTCTACCTTTTTCTAAACTTTTGCTATGCTTCAATTTTTCTTCTCTTCTGCATATTTTAGTTGACTTTTTTACTCCACTTTTTCCTTTCCTAGCTTGAAAGCTATATACTCCATTTCTATCTAACGTGTTGTTAAAATTTTAAAATGAATATTCATTTACCCAGGTTCAAACATAATTACTATCACTTCCCTCCTCTTGAAAAATATAACAATCTTAAACGCTTCTGTGAACTATGCTTATTTGTATCCTGTGTTAAGTTTATCTTGTTTGCTTTTTTACTTCAATAGTTACACATAATTATGATAGTGTTTTACTGTTCATATTCAATCCATGTTTACTCTTCTTTCTTGCCATTTATCATGCATTTCAGAAGTATTGTAGGTACCTCTTTCCATTTACCTCTTTCCTGAGGACATGCTTTAGAATTTCGTTATTGTTAGTTTTTAGTTTGTATTTTACTTTTGACCATAAATAACACTTTCTTGTCTAGAAAAAATAAATTGGTAATTATTTTCTTTGAGCATTTTGAAGCTATCACAGTAAGTCCCCTATATACATACGAGTTCTGTTCCGAGAGCACATTTGTAAGTCAAACAAAGTTAGCCTATGTACCCAACTAACACAATCATCTATATAGTACTGTACTGTAATAGGTTTATAATACTTTTCACAAAATAATACATAAAAAACAAACACAAAAAATAAAGAAAGTATTTTTAATCTTACAGTACAGTACCTTGAAAAGTACAGTAGTACAGTACAACTGACATACAGGGGCTGGCATCAAGTGAACAGGCAAGAAGAGTTACTAACTGGAGGAGGGAGAGGAGGTGGGAGATGGTAGAGCTGAAGGATCGCCAGCAATAGGAGATGGAGGGCAAGCTGCAATTTCACTCACGCCTGACATTGATGACACAGGTTCTGGTTCCTCGCTGGATTCAATTCTATCTAACCTCCTGATAAAATGATCTAATGATGTCTGGGTAGTAGCTCTTTTTTTCGTGTCATAGATGACACAATAGCACTGGATTGCATTCTGAATGGCTGCTGCAACCTTCATGTATCATTCTATGTTCGGGTCCTGTGCCTCAAAAACTAACAGTGCCTCCTCAAATAAAGAAAATCCACTTGCTATTTCCTGCAAAGTGAATTTCTTCGGTTCTTCACTTACTTCTTCCTCTTGTCTCTCTTTGTCCTTTCTCTCGGCCTCCAGTTCCATCAGGTCTTCATTAGTAAGCTCGTGCTACACAGCAAGGAGTTCAATGAAGTTGTCCTCTTGCAGATCTAGCTTGAAATAAAGATGCTGTACTACTGTACTCTATACAGTACTGTACAGTAAAGTAGAGAAAAGCACAACCACTTACAGAGGATGCATGCACGTGACAATGTACGCCAGACATTTAAACTAACTTATGTGATTGGACATGCATAGACGTGTACATATCTTTGAAAGTTCACAACCTGTAGGTTCGTATGTAGGGGACTTACTATATTTTTTTTGTTTTTTGGTATACTAAATTGTCTCTTCATTATGTCTAGCTTGATATGGGATTAATTTTATTTATCTTTGTTGGGATAAATAGTGATATTAAAAACATGAATATTCACAAGGATAAAACCAATATGGTCATCTCAATTATTCAAAATATTCAACACCTATTTATGAATTGTTTACAAAACAGTAGTAACACTAGGGAAGGAGTAAAAGTCCTTAATCTGAGAAAGAACATTGTGAAAAAAAATACAAAAACAAAAAAGAAGACTACAGCTAACGTTATCCTTAATAGTGAAAGATTACATGCTTTCCCTGTAATATTGGGAAAAAGAAAGATACCCACTAACACTACTTCTCTTTAACA
Source organism: Aethalodelphis obliquidens (assembly GCF_003676395.1). Classification (NCBI taxonomy): domain Eukaryota; kingdom Metazoa; phylum Chordata; class Mammalia; order Artiodactyla; family Delphinidae; genus Aethalodelphis; species Aethalodelphis obliquidens. The sequence goes on along the minus strand of NW_020837948.1, from coordinate 49,888,230 downwards.
TTTTTCTGGAGGCTCTAAAAAGTGCAATTAGGCAAGGAAATGAAATAAAAGACTTGCATTTTGGAAATAAAAACAAAAATCTTTTTTTCGCAAATGAAACAATTATGCACACAGAAAATAAGGAATCACTAAACAACTTGTAGAACTCATATGTGAGTTTAGTGATACAATTTATTAAAAATAATTGTTTCTATATACTAGCAATAAAAATTGTAATATAAAATTTAAAATAATACCACTTACAACAGCATCTCAAAATATGAAATAGCAATAAATTCAGCAAAATCTATGCAAGACCCTTTGCACCTAAACCTATAAACATTGCTGAGAGAAATTAAAGAAAACCTACATAAATGGTAAGATCTATCATGTGTTTGGATTGGAAGTCATAGAATAATGTTTAGGTAGAAATTCTTCCCAAACTAATTAATACATTAAATATAATTCCAAACAAAATGTAAGAAGTAATTTTGGAGAAACTGAAAAGCTTGCATTAATATTTCATATCAATATGCAAAGAACCCAGAAAAGCCAAAACAATTTCAATTTGGTGGGGGGAATAAACTGTAAGACTGACATTACCTGATTTTGAGACTTACTGGAAAGACAGAGTAATAACAACAACTCACTTAAGGATACACATATAGAACAGTAGCCTACAGTAGAGAGACTGAAGATAAACTTACACATATATGGCCGATTTATGATTTACAATGATGTCGAGGCATTGGAACAAATGAATATCCATATTTTTTTTAAAAAGCCTTAATTTTCATCTCACACCAGGTACAAAAATTAAATTTAAGCCATTCACAGACCTAAATTTAAAATGTAAAACTATGAAACTTCTACAAGAAAATAAAAGTATTCCATAAGAAAATCTTTGTGACCTTGGAGTAAGCAAAGATATCATGCATAGGACAGATAAATCACAAACCATAAAAAGGAAATTTATAAATTGGACTTCATCAAGATAAAACCTTTGATAGACAGTGATAAATAAAGGAAAAGGAAATCCACAGACCAGAAGTAAAATAATATTTGTTCATATAGATATGACAAAGAATCATGCTCAAGAATATAAAAAGAAGCCTTAAAACAATAATAAAGAAAGAGAAATAAATTAAAAATGACCAATTTAAATTAGAATTTAAAAATGACTAAATTATCTTAAGACATACTTTACAGAAGATATAAAGCTAGCTATTAAGCACATGAAAAAATGTTCAGCATTATTAGTCATCAAGGGAATGAGAATTAAAATCATAGTAAGATATTGCTACAAACACACAATAGAAAAATTTAAAGTGACTGATAATATCAAATGCTGTCAAAGATAAGGAATAACTGGAAACAAGCCTCTGGAAAACAATTTGTCTGTTTCTTACAAATTTATATGTACAACCCAGTAACTCCATCCAAGAGAAGCAAGAACATAAATTGTTTTTTATTCTTGATAGTCAGAAACTAAAAACATCTCAAATTTCTATCAAAGGTGAATATGTAAACAAACGTGTGTGTGTCTGTGTGTATGTATGTTTGTTGTACACTCACAGTGGACTCCTACTCAACAATAAAAATTTAAAATAACCAACTACTCATACATATAGTTTGGATGAATCTCAGAAATAGTATGCTAAGTAAAAGAAGTCAGACACAAAAAGGCACAATATCAGCTTCAGTTTTTATGAAAACTGAATTTCCATAATATATCTGCTTGTTTATTGTGAATGGTCTGCTTGTCAGATAGCTGCTGTTATTTCTGCTCAATTTCAAGGAGCGCTACTTAGCTCTGTATCTGCTTCCTAGATTTCTGCTAATACACCCTACTAACCTTACTAGAAGGGCCTACACAAAATATGTTTAACTTTTTATTCCCCTTTAGTCTTGATGCTTTGAACAACTTGGATATAGACAGACCAATGACCCTACTCTGTCTCATTTTCTTTCCTTAGCAGTCTAAAACCAGGTACAAAGACCCTTCATAAGCAAGCTTGTTAGAATTTTTGCACACATGTCTGATTTAACAACAACAAGAAAAATCTGACTTTGAATAAACATTTATTATAAAAGAAAGTAGCTGCTAGCTCAACTAAATTTTAACAAAATGATTCATTCAGATTTTAATAAATATTTAGTAGTAAATTAGTAATAAAAATTAAATATCAATAGGTTATTGAAAATATACTTATGGCAAAATAGCTGTATCATGAAAAGCTCTCCTATGCAGAATTAATTCTATTATACAAACTAATCATTTTCATAGATCTTTTATTAATGTGAGTTGAATTTAGATAACGATGAATAACAATATAACTAATGCAGTATATTTAAGGCTACAGCTTCCGAATCTTTAAATTTAGCAAACTGACTGAGCTAAACACTGAAGACTCAGAACTATAATGGTAACAGGTTTCTCTCAGATAATAGAAGATTGAAGGGAAAATAAAAACAAATGTGTAACACTTCAAAAAAATCCTCGTTGACACAGAGCCAAACACTCCAGAATTCAGTGACTACTATCATATCCAGAATCAGTCTCATTTGCTTACCTCTGAAATATTAACCCCAAATTTACTACAGCTCTCCGAAAGTAACTGAGAAGACATAATTAGACTATATTCTACATAGACACATAGATATATTTGAAGTTGATAGGGAAAATAAGAACTAGTAAAATCAACCTTCTGATGTAAGATGAATGTATCACGTGGTATATGAATATGAGCATTTGAAAGAACACTAAAAATAGATCTTTCTTAACATATAAAATCTATTCAGTCTAAATAGAAGTGGGATTTAAAAAGATGAGTTGTCAATAGAAAGAAGAGAAGACACAGTATGAGGGGCAAGGGATTCAACAGTCAGAAACTGAACGTTTTCCAGACTGAAATGTAGGATAATTTTGAATCCCTAGGTGTTATGTCTGTGGGAGGCACCTAAGTATAAAATACGCAAAGCAAGTTTGATAAATAGAGGGAGAGATTGTAATGATCTAACCATATCATTATTAGAAGACCAATGGTCTTCAGATCCAGAAGAAGGTTAAAGTGGATGGGGAACTTCAACATTTCAGTAAAAGCAGCAGCATCCAGAGTAAGCTACATACAGTAAACAAAAAAGAGAACAGAGAGTAGTGGCAAGAAATTTAGGAAAACCCAGAATCTTCCTAAATTTTCCTAAATTTTTTTTAGGAAAACATTTTTTTAGGAAAAAAAATTTTTTTAGGAAAAAAAAATTAGGAAAATTTAGGAAGATTCTCCTTCCTGGAGCACTTGCATAGTAAGGGTTGTGTGAGACCATCTCTTGAAGGGATAGGGACGTCAAGACCTAGCACATCAAACTGAGTAATACCTGTTCATCACCTCTAACCCCACCCTACTCTGTCTCAGCCTGGCTACATCAGTAAAGAATGAACACCCAGGTATTAGTAGATTGTCGTTCCTCTTCTTGAATCCATGCATTTTATAAATGTTCCATTATCCAGCATGAAGCATGAAAATACAAACAGGCAAAGAAACACACAAAAACAACACCAACAACCAAACACAAAAGACCAAAACTGCAAACGCGCATTGTGAGGAAAAATAAAAACAAACCTTCAAACACAATGCAGGTTGACCTTACTACCAGGAACTTAGGATATTTTCACATCCCCGTCCTACCCCCTCCACTTTGTTCTGCTAGTCCTTTGCTTCATTCTCCTAGTTATATGGGTCCTTGTTTCTCTCCTTCCCACTTCATTTTCCGAGTTTCCTACTACCACCCACTCTGTGTGATAGAAGTCTCAGGAGTAGAACTCCTCCCTTCCAATAGATGACTACCTGGAAATGTAGTGAATTCTCTAAATTTGCATTTAGATGTAATCTCTAGTCATGAAGCCACAGTTTAGGCTGCTATTTTGTCCCAAATACCTAATAATTTCCCCTTTCTTTAAGATAGGTTTACCTCTTTCTCATCATTCCACAAGCTTTTAAAAGACAAAATCTTCTTTAAAGATAATGACACCCCACCTCCAGTCATTATGTCCTCTTTCTGTTATGGTAGCAGTGCAGAAAGCAGATATCCAAGCTAGCCTATCTTTCCCAATCTAATGGAATAGAATCCCATAAATAGAATTCATCCTAATTTAGTTAATAATCCATTATTCAATACTATATATTGATGCTTATTCAGCACCAGGCACTCTTTCAGGTATTGGAAACACATTGTAATGAGATATGTACAATCCTTATATTTAGGGAGTTCCATATTTTAAAAGATGAATAGGCATTAAAAAATAATAACCAAAAATATTTAAGGGACAATTACAGTGGATGATACAGAGAAACAAATACAGGATGGTGAAAAAATTATAGATGGTAAAAATATATTTTCTAGAGAGATAACATTGTTGAACCTAATTTTTAATTCTATATGTTTAAATTACTTACAAAAATTAAGTATGGCTAGTCAGTAGCAGTATACTTTTGCCATATTTACATAACACAGTGTGAACTGAAGAGACAGCAAGTATGTGGTAAAGCTTATCAATATATCCTGTAAAATTGGAAAATTTAGCTCTAAAATAAATGTATTGAAACTGCTGGGAAATTTGTCAAATATTGTTTTTGTTTTTTGTAAATGTAGACAAAATAAGAGAAATGTAAATTCCCTATTTGGTGCATAATATGTTATCCAAATTTTATCCAAGCAGCAATTTTCAGTGTTCCCCATGTTGCCATCTATAGTAGTATGGAGTCTAAATGAAAATTTGAAACAATTTTGCTATTGTTTGCTCGTTGCATCAATTTACCCCTATTATTTATCTTCTAGTATAAAACATGTTGGTAGATACAAATTCCTGATGACAAACATTTTTCTTTCTTTAGGCAAAATTTAAGATAAGTTAATTAAGTGATTTTTCTAAACATTCTATTCTTCCTCTATATTGCTGTTTGTTTTTTAGATGTAAAAATTGCTTTCAATTATGGCTTGTATATCACAACAGTACATAATGTATAGTTATAATGAGGAAATGATGGCCTTGCTAATAGAGCCTGAAATCTCCTAGTATTAAGTTTCTCACTCCATCCTTTATAGCTCTCATGTTTAAAAGATGTGACAAGACTCCATTCTTTCATGTTTTTCCCCCATAATGGTTATATGGTTTAAATTTATTGTTTAAGGGAATAGCTTAGTTGCTATTTATGCTATTTATCCATGTATATGGATATATACATACACATATATGCTAACTATACCCAAAACACAATTGCACAAATACACAATGTATACTTATATACTTCATGTGTTTAGAAACCAGGATTTGTAAATAATAAATGTATTTGATAAGAACTTACAGAAGAGGCAGAATTTCTTCTGTAGATTTCTTTGTTTCCTCTTGTTGTCAGCTAACCTATGAATATATATGAAAATTATTCAAACCAAGCAAACAAAGGGATTCAACAACATTGACTAATAGAAGCATACGAGAGCCTCATTTAATAAATATATACAGTGGTTATTATCTCTGCTTATACATCAGCCAAAATAAACTTTGGTATCTCCTTAGAAGTAAGTAACAGAACATTTCTAGAACTATATTTTAAAAGCCTTCCTACATTCCAAATTAAGCTCATTACATTGTAAAGCAGTTTACTTGATGAAGCATACTGTACATAACTCTAATGTCCTGTACTTACAATTTTCAAATATTTTATATATGTTATTTCATCTAGTGTCTGCAGAGGTATTAATAAGTGAGAAAGGATTTGCTATAATTCAGTTATCATAGATCTCGACTGAGATAGCTAATGTCCAGTTATTTCATTCTTTGTTTCTCTCTTAATTTCATACAGAAAGTTCTTAATTTGCTCGTCAGTATATCTCTGGTGCCTGAATCAGGCCAGGAACATCACAGAAACTCATATGCTTGTTGAATGAGTAGATGAATGAGTCAAAAAGCTCTTTTTAAAGTCCCACAACTAATTGCACTATATCAGGGCTCTCTGCGCAGTATGATTGATTATCTATTGATCTATTCACTTTCTATATAAACAAACAAACAGAAAAGTTGATTGAGGCCAAAAATAAACATAAATAAAAATAGTATTCCAGTATTCTTAAAAAGTAATAAACTTGGAGGGCTTCCCTGGTGGCGCAGTGGTTTTGAGTCCGCCTGCCGATGCAGGGGATACGGGTTCGTGCCCCGGTCCGGGAGGATCCCACATGCCGCGGAGCGGCTGGGCCCGTGAGCCATGGCCGCTGAGCCTGCGCGTTCGGAGCCTGTGCTCCACAACGGGAGAGGCCACAGCAGTGAGAGGCCCGCATACCGCAAAAAAAAAAAAAAAAAAAAAAAAAAAAAGTAATAAACTTGTTTGATCCAAAAGTCATTTCCATACAGCTAGTTAAGCAGTTGCTTCCTGAGTAAAGTGCTGTTCTATTTTGCTGCCGCCACGTTTCACAGAACAGTTTGAAAAGTGTGGCTGAAGTACTCATATGGCAATGTCAAATATATTGAAAAAAAACAGGTCCATATGGAAGTAAAATTACCCCACTCCTTTTGCTTTATTGATGAAAAAAACTTCTACACTTTTACTAAGGTAAAATTTAAACACAGTGAAATATAGACATTTTATTTCTACAGTTCAACAAGATTTAATGACTGCATACACACACCATCAATGACCTAATTAAGAGGCAGAACATTTCCATCACTCCAGGGAGTTCCCTCATGATCATTCCACTTAGCTCTCATCTTCCTAGGATATCAATGTGATGATTTCTATCAACAGAAATCAGTTTTAAGTTTTCTTTTTAAATTTGGTATCAGTGAAATAATATATTACATATTATTATGTGCCTGATTTTTCTTACTCAACATAAAGTTTTTGAGATTCATCATTTTTCTGAATTTGGTAAGTATTTTTTAAATTGGTGAGTAGGATTCCATCATATAAATTTAGAAAAATTTATCTTCCCATTCTCTTATTGATGGACATTTGGGTTGTTCCCAGTTTGAGGCTATTAAAATAAACTTATAATGCATATGCATTTATAATTTTACTTCTTACTTAATTTGCTTTTAATTTTTTACTCTATTTAGTTTTTTAATTTAGAGATTTAGAAAATTAATTTAAACTTTTCTTATTATCTAATAGAAAGATTTAAACCAAAAAAAAAAAAAGCCCTTTAAACATTGCTTTCACTACATTGCACAAATTGTAATACATTGCATTTTCATTACCATTCAATTGAAAATAATGTCCATTTAAAAAATATAAGATATATTTAGATATGTGTTGTTTAATTTCCAAATACATGGATATCTTCTAGATATCTTCTTGTTACTGATTACAGATTTTCTCCTGCTTGGTCAGTAAATATGTACTCTGTAACATAGCAATTATTTTCTGAAATTTATTGAGACTAATTATATGGTCCACCTTATGTTCACTTTTGTTGAAAATTTCATGTTCACTTTAAAAAATGATTATTCTGCTGTTGTTGGGTGATGTGTTCTAAAAATATCAATTAGGGCATTTGTTTTTAGTACTACTGAAATCATTCTTACTGATTGTTCTGAATGCTTTATATGGCTACTCATTTTTAATAAAGTATGCATGCTTTATTAAAAATAATTTCCATAATTTAGAACTATGTGGATTATTTTTTATTGGTTTTTGCTCTTTGTATTTTTCTAATTTTGGTATTAAATATCACCTGTTTTATTCCTGATATTGGTTATTTGTGTTTTCTCTCTTTTTCTGATATGTCTCAATGTCTATCATGATCTTCTCAAACATGTAACTACACTGTTCACTACTTTTCCTTATTATTTTATCTTTTCTATTTCATAGATTTCTTCTCTAATTATTTTTTATACTTTGGAGTTTCTTTTGTTTTTATTTAGCTTCTTTAAAAACTATATTTTGAGCAGTTTTGGGTTCACTGTAAAATTGAGAGGAAGGTACAGAGATTTCCCATATGTGCATGAATAGCCTCACCCACTATTAGCAACACACCTGCCACAGTGGGACAACTGTTAAAACTGTGAACTACACTGATAGATCATTATCATCTGAAGTCAACAGTTTATATTAGTTTCACTCTTCATTCTATAGCTCTGAAGAAATGTATAATGAATGCATTCACCATTATAGTATTACACAGAGTAGTTTCACTCCCCTAAAAATCCTCTGTGCTCTGCCTATTATCCCTTCCCAATTCCAACCCCTGCTGACCACTGATCTTACCGTCTTCATAGTTTTGCCTTATCCAGAATGTCATATAGTTGTAATCATACAGTATGTAGCCTTTTTAGATTAGCTGCTTTCACTTAGTAATATACATTTAAGTTTCCTCCATATCTTTTCATGGCTTGATAGTTTATTTCTTTTTAGCACTACCATAATACTCCATTGTCTGTATGTACCACAGTTTATCCACTCACCAACTGAAAGGCATTTTGGCTGCTTCCAAGGTTTTGCAATTATGAATAAAGATGCTCTAAATATTTGTGTGCAACTTTTTTCATGAACATAGGTTTTAAACTCCTTTGGGTAAATACTAAGGAGCATGACTTCTGGATCCTATGGTAAGAGTATGTTTAGTTTTGTAAGAAATCTCCAAACTGTCTTACAAACTGTCTGTATCATTCGACATTCCCACTGGCAATGAATAAGAGTTTCTGTTACTCAAATCCTCTCTAGCATTTGGTGTTGTCAGTTTTCTGGATTTTGGCCATTCTAATAGGTACATAGTGATATCCTATTATTGTTTAAATTTGCAATTCTGTGAATACATGTGATGTGGAGCAGCTTTTCATGTGCTTATTTGACATCTGAATATCTTTGCTGAGGTGTCTCTTAGGTCTTTGGTACATTTTTAAATCAAGTGTTTTTTTTGTTAAGTTTTACAGGTTTTTTTATATATTTAACAATCCTGTATCAGATATACCTTCTGCAAATATTTTCTCTCAGTCTATGGTTTCTCTTCATTCTCTTGGTAGTATCTTTTGCAGAAGAGAAATTTTTAATTTTAATGAAGTCTAGCTTATCAATTCTTTCTTTCATGGATTGTGCCTTTGGTGCCTCATCCAAAAGGTCATTACCTAACCCAAGGTCATCTAGATTTTCTCCTATGTAATCTTCTATGAGGTTTTATAATTTTGTGTTCTACATTTAGGTCTAGAATCTGTTACAGGTAAATTTTTGTAAAGGGCCAAAGTTCTGTGTCTAGATTTATACTTTTTTAATTTACATATGTGTGTTCAGTTATTCCAGCACCATTTGTTGAAAAGACAATCTTTGCTCTATTGTATTGCCTCTGCACCTTTTTCAAAGAGCAGTTGACTCCATTATGGGGATGCTATTCTGTTCCATTGATCTATGTTTCTATTGTTTCCCAATAACACACATCTTGATTACTGTAGTAAGTCCAAAAGTAGGATAGTGTCAGTCATCCAACTTTGTTCTTCTCCTTCAAAATTATGTTGGTTATTCTGCATACAAATTTTAGAATCAGTTTGTTAATAAGTAAAAAATAATTTACTTGGATTTTAATTAGGAGTGCATTGAATCTATACATCAATTTGGGAAGAACTGGTATTTTGACAATATTAATTTTTTCTATCAGTGTAAATGGGTTATCTCCCCATTTATTTAGTTCTTCTTGGATTTCTTTCAACTGAACTTTATAGTCTTCCTCATATATGTCTTTTACATATTTTGTTAGATTTATACCATAGTATTTCATTTTTTTGATGCTGGTGTAAATAGTATTGTGTTTTTTATTTCAAATTCCACTCATACATTGCTGATATATAGGAAAGTGATTTTTTTTTTTTTTTTGGTATATTAACCTCATATTCTGTAACCTGGTTCTAATTGCTTATTAATTCCAGGAGATTTTGTTGTTGATGCTTTTGGATTTTCTACAAAGGCTCTCATGTCATCTGTGAACAAAGACAGTTTTATTTCTTTCTACCCTATCTGTATATTTTTTTCCTTGTTTTGCCTTATTGCATTAGCAAAGACTTTGAGTTCAACGTTGAAAAAGTGTTGAGAGGACATTCTTGCTTCATACCTGATCTTAGTGGGAAAGCTTCGAGTATCTCACCATTACATATGATGTTAGCTGTAGGATAATGTTCATCAAGTCGAGAAAGTTCCCCTCTATCACTAATTTACTGAGAAATTTTAACATGAATGAGTGTTGGGTTTTGTAAAATACTTATGCATTTATTGATATGATAATGTGATTTAATTTTAGTCCATTAACATGATGAATTACATTAACGCATTTTCAAATGTTGAACTAGTCTTAAATACCTGGAATAAATCCTTTTTCATATGATGTATAATTATTTTCATAAAATTTTTGAATGGGGTTTGATAATATTTGTTTCAGGATTTTTGCATCTATGCTCATGAGAGACATTGTTTTGTAGTTTTCTTTCCTTATAATGTTTTGTCTGTTTTTTGTACTAGGCCTCATAGAATGAGTTAAGAAGTACTCCTTCTGCTTTTACCCTTTGAAAGAGAATGCAGAGAATTGCTATAATTTCTTCCTTAAAAGTTTGGGAGAATTTGCCAGTGAATCCATCTGGGCCTGGTGCTTTCTGATTTGGAAAATTATTAATTCAATTAATTTAACAGATTTAGGCTATGCAAATTTTCTATTTCTTCCTATGTGAATTTGGTAGATTGTTTCTTTTGAGGAAGTGGTCCATTTCATCTAACGTACCAAATTATAGGGATAGAGTTGTTCAAAGTATTTATTATACTTTTAACATCTATGGGATCTGTAGTGATGTCCCTTCTTTTATTTCTGCTATTAGTAAGTTGTGTTTTCTCTTTTTTCTTAGCTTTGCTAGAATTTTATTGATCTTTTCAAAGAGCCAACTTTTGGTTTCATTGATTTTCTCATTGATTTCCTATTTTCAATTTTATTGATTTTTGCTCTATTTCTTATTATTTTTCTTCTTTCTTTCACTTTGGACTTAATTTGCTCTTCTTTTATTTTTTTTTCCTAAGGTGGAAATTTAGATGATTAATTTTAGGTCTTTATTTGTCTCCAATATATGCACTCAATGCTATAAATTTCTAAGTACAATGTTGACTGCACCCCACAAATTTTGGTAAGTTGTGCTTTTATTTTCATTTAGCTAAAATATCTTTTAAATTCTCTTTAGATTTTTTTTTTCTTTGACTCTGCGTTATTTAGAGGTTTGTCATCTAATCCCTATGTATTGGGGGATTTCTTAGTTATCTTTCTGTTGTTGACTTCTACTTTAATTTCATTGTGATCTGAAAGCAGACACTGTATGATTTATTGCTAAGGTATGTTTTATGGACCAGAATGTGGTCTACCTTGGTGCATATTCCTGTGACCTTGAGAAGAACCCACCCCTTTATTATTATGTAATGCCCCTCTTAATCTCGGATAACTTTGCTTTGAATTTTGCTCTAAAATTCATATAGCTACTCCTTTGATTAGTGTTAGCATGGTGTCTCTTCCTCTATCCATTTACTTTTAATCTATATGTGTCCTTAGATTTAAAACAGGTCTTACAGACAACATATATTTGGTTATTGTTTTCCAAATCACTCAGAAGTTCAAGTGATTATTTATATATCTGGATTAATATCTACCATATTTGTTACTGTTTTCTAATTGTTGCTCTTGTTCTTTGTTCCTACCTTTGTCTTATACATTTTCTGCTCTTTTTTTTTTTTTTTTTTGGCTGTGTTGGGTCTTTGTTGCTGAGTGTAGTCTTTCTTTTTAGTTGTGGCGAGCGGGACTACTCTTTGTTGTGATGCGCAGGCTCCTCATTGTGGTAGATCCTCTTGTTGTGGAGCATGGGCTCTAGGCACAAGGGCTTCAGTAGTTGTAGCACATGGGCTCAGTAGTTGTGGCTCATGGGCTCTACAGCGCAGGCTCAGTAGTTGTGGCACACAGATCCAGTTGTTCCGTGGCATGTGGAATCTTCCCACACAAGGGTTCAAACCCATGTCCCCTGCATTGGCAGGTAGATTCTTAACCACTGCACCAACAGGGAAGCCCTGCCTTTCTGGCTTTAATTGAATGTTTTATATGATTCTATTTTCTCTCTTATCTTAGTATATCAGTTAGACCTTTTTTTAACTTTTTTTAGTTGTTGCCCTACAGTTATATACATTTACAACTTATCCAAGCCATCTTTCATATAACACTATGCCGCTTTGTATGCAGTGTGAGCACTTCATAAGAACCAAATGATTCTAATTCTTCTCTCCCATCCCTTGTCATTGTTGTTATATATTTCACTTATATATAATCATTCATAAGCATACATAATCAACTACATTGTTGCTATTATTATTTTGAACAAACTGTTACCTGTTAGGTAAATTAAGAATAAGAAAAATATAAGTTTTTATTTTACTTTCACTTATTCTTTCTTTATCATGCTTCCTTTCTTTATGTTAATCCAAGTCTGACCTATATTATTTTCGTCCTCTCTAAAGAACTTCTTTTAATATTTCTTGCAAAGCTATCCTACTAGCAACAAATTCCTTCAATTTTTTTTTTTTTTAACCTGAGAAAGTCTTTATATCTTGTTCACTTTTGAAGCAAAATTTCACAGGGTACACAATTTGAGGTTGGTGATTTTTTTCTTCTCTCATCTATTTTATCCATTAGAGCCCTTAGCATATTAATCATAGTTGTTAAAATACCTATCTGATAATTCCAACATTCCTGCCATGTCTAATTATGATACTTGCTCTATCTTTTGAAACTGTTCTTTGCCTTTTAGTATACCTTGTAATTTTTTCTTGACAGTCAGATATGATGTACTGAGCCAAGGAACTACTATAAATTGGTCTTTAGTAATGTGGTGCAGGGGGAAAGGGAAGCATTTCATAGTCCTATAATTAGGTTTCAGTCTTTTAGTCAGTCTATGCCTACAGACTGCAAAATTTACAAGTGTTTCTTAGTTTTTTTCTCCTCCTTTATAGGTGGTACTGAATCGCTAGAGTGGGATGGAATTGGATATTTCTCCTTTTCTAGCTGATTTAGTCCAATAATACCCCAGCAAGTTAGTTTCTGGTTAACTAGTTTTTCCTGAGGTTATTTCTTGTTAAGAAGAACTGAGTTCTCTGGTTTATTTCAAAATTATCCAATTCCCTCCCCACCCTAATATTTATTGTGAGAATCTGGTCAAGCTCCTGGTGGTAAAATTCACAAAAGCATGCCCTCTCCCCTCCCATGACTGGGTCCCCCTGGAGTTTTTAAATCTCAGAGTTGTCCACACTGAGACTCCAGTGTGGCTCAGCTGATTACAGTTCAGGTTTCCCGCTGGGCACTGTTCCTACAGATGTTTCTACTACAGTATGTTGTCACTCTCTGTAACCACTTGTCTTTTTCACCAATACTGGGAGTCAGTGGCTTGCCCTGTGACCTCACTACTCTTAAGGATCTAAGAAGAGTTGTTCATTTTTCAGTTTGTTTAGCAATTTTACTTGTTAGGAGGGAGTGATTACTTCCAAGCTCCTTACACACTGAACTGGAAACCGCTTCCCCTTATTTAGTTTCTTAAAGCGGGTGCCAAAGTCAGAGTCACTTATTTGAAATATTTCTTTCTTTCTAATTAATATACATCCTTAGTGTTATATGTTGCAATCTAAGTACTGCTTTAGCTACATCCCACAAGTTTCAAATGATTTGAATCCTCTTCAATTGTTTTATAGCCCAGAATATGTTCTATCTTGGAACATGTTCTGTGTGCGCTGAGAAGAATATACATTCTGCTGTTGTTGAGTGCAGTGTTCTAGAAATGTCAATTAGATCAAAGTATTTAAGTTTTACTCAATTTCTCTCTAACGTCACTGATGTCCTGTCAACTCTTTCTATCAATTATAGAGACAGGGGTTGAAATTCCTGGCTCTAATGTGGAATTCTCTATTTCTCTTTATGGATCTATCAGATCTTGCTATATGTATATTGTAAGTGTGATATGATATGCAAAAAAGGTTCAGCATCCTCTGCCATCCTGATGAATTAACCCACTTATCATCAAAAAATCATTCTCTTTATCTGTGATATTCTTTCCTTGAAAATTATTTTGCCTGATATTAATACAACCACTCTGACTTGTCATCAGCATCATCATGGTGTATTTTTTGCTTTATTCTTATTTTATTTGTGTATTTATATTTAAAGTTTACATAAAATAGGCCGCATATAGTTGGGTCTTGGTTTTATATACAATCTGTTAATTGCTTCTTGAAAATGACATTGTTAGATAATTTACACTTATGAGATTATTTTTATGGTTGGGTTTAAATTTACTATCTTGCTATTTGTTTTCAATTTGTCCCTCCTTTATCTTTTATTCCTGATTTTGTATTAATTATTTTTATGTTTCTATTTTATTTCCTTTATTGGCTTATTGTCTGTAGTAGGCATAAATCTTTTATGACAATGAGCTATGCCCTTGCTTGACATTTGCCCCCTTGAGTAGAGGCAGGACTTGGGAATATGCTATCCCTCCCATGATTATGATACATCATAAGGAACATGTGAAAGAACTGTGCATTTTCTAACTAAGTTCTCATAATCAGTTGACTTTGAGTTAATCAAAATGAACTCCTCCTGGGTAGATCTGACCTGGGTAATCAGATGGACTCCTTAAATGATGGTCTAGAGGTCAGAGAGATGCTCTCCTGCTGGCTTTGAAACAGCAAGCTGCCATGAGTTCTGTTGCTGTAAAAAATGTTTCTGGAAACAACCACATGTTCTTGAAGGAGGATCTTGGGCCTCAGATGAGAATGTAGTCCCAGATAATATCTTGAATGCAGGCTTGTGGGACCCTGTGCAAAGGAACCAGCTAAAATGTGCCTAAACTCCTAACCCAAGGAAAGTTGATAATTGAGTGAGATAACAAATACATGTTGTTTAAAGCTACTAGATTTGTGGCAATTAGTTATGTGGGAAGAGAAATTTAATACACTGATTTTAACTGTTTTATTTACAGGTCTAATTTAGGGCTTAGAATATGCATTTTTCACTTATCACAGTTTATTATGAAATGATACTTTATCATTTCATGTAGAATGAAAGGACATTATGACAATATATTTTGGATTTCTTCTTTTCTGACCTTGTTCTGTTGTTGTCAGACTTTTTATTTCTCTATAACGTCCACAATACAGATTTATTAGACAGTCAGTTATCATTTAAAGAGCCTTAAATGATAATTTTAATAAAAATCTTTAATAAAAATCTTTATATTTACCCATGAATTTACCATTTCTGGTGCTTGTCATTCATTGGATTTAAACCATTTCCATCTGGTACTATGTTCCTTCTACATAAAGGAATTCTTTAGCATTTCTAGTAGTGCAGTTTGGCTGGTGATATATTTGTTTAGCCTTCATATAACTGAAAAAATCATTTATTTTATCTTCATTTTTGAAATATATTTTTCCTTGGTAAAGAATTCTAGGCAGAGATTTGGTTTTTTACTACTTTAAAGATATTTTCCATTGTGTTTTTGCTTGTATGGTTTCTAAAAAGTGATCTGCTCTCATTCTTATCTTTGTTTCTCTGTATATAGCAAGTCTATTTTCCTCTGGATACATTTACAATTTCCTATCTTTTACTCTTGTGCTTGGGTTTGTTTAGCTTCTTGTGTATGTATGTTTATAGTTTTCACCAAGTTTGAAAAATGCTAGCTGTCATTGCTTCAAATTTGTGTCTGTCTGCCCTCTCTTCTTCTTCTCTCTTTCAGGGTTTCCACTGATATCTGATGTTATCTCCCAGGTCACTGATACTCTGCACTTTTTAAATTTTCTGTATCTCTTTCCCTGCGTTTTATTTTGTATAATATTATTGTTTCATCTTCAGGTTCACTAATCTTTCTTTCTACAATGTCTAATCTTCTCTTAATCCCATCCAGTGTATTTTTCATCTCAGTCATTGTAGTTGCCATTTCTAGAAGTTCAGTTCGGATCTCTTTTTTTATCTTTTATGTCTCTACAGGTCTTTCTTTCCTCTATTTTCTTGAGCATATGGGATACAATTATAATACATCTCTTAATATCCTTATTTTGTAATTCTATAATCTATTACATATGTGGGTCAAATACAGGTGATTAAATATCTTATTACAGATAATATTTTACTGCTTTTTATGCATGCCTGGTAATTTTTTATTGGATGCCCAACATTGTAAATTTTATCTTTTTGAGTATAGGATTTTTTTATTCCTATAAATATTTAGAAATATGCTGAAATAATCCATACTTTTTTTTTTTTTTTTTCTGTAAAAGAACCTTACCTCTTTTAAGGATAATTAAGCAGAGTAAAATATATTTAAGTGACAATCATTTTGGTGTTATTCCTAAAACTGTCTATTGCTTTACAAAGACAAGACCTAAACTCCTTGAAATTAATTGTTTTGGGCCTTTTGAAGAACCTACGTTTCATTGAAAATGAGTAAATTGTTCACAGTAATAACCATGAGAATTAAGATGCATAGGATGAGATTGACACAGGTATCTTTGATTTTACTCATTGATATTTTAACTTTTTCAGTGGTAAAATCATTTTTGTATGTTATCAAGTACAATATCATAGTACTCATTTTAGAAATAAATTAATTTTTACAGTTTATCAAACAACTTTCAACTGCACATCACAGAAAATGCAGCTAAAAATGGGTTAAACAAGAAGGAAACTTGTTCTTTCATATAAAATAATCTCATAGGTAGTGCGCTTCTAGCATTAGTTATTTCAACAGCTCCATATCATCAATAGCAGATTCTTTCCACCTTTTGTTCTCCATGTGTTGATGATGCTCTTCCTCATAAGCACAGAAACAACAGCTCTCCGCTACTGCACCAATCATGGCAACATCATTTACAAAAAATCCATTTCTCTGTTTTTCTTCCTACTCCCTATCCCTACGGCATCAATGAAAATCTCATCTCTGGTTGACCCTCAGTCTCTAGAGTTCCTATTATGCTTGTTTACCCTGCTTCTGCTTAAATGTAGTGATCATTATCTGGTTCTCTACTCCTACTACCCTACATTTCTATTTCTCCATCTATCAGACCTTATCCCATCCAAATTTTATCTTTTCCACTCTACACTCTTCAGCTGAATTTCTCTACACACATAAGCATGACATAAAATAGCAACAAAATAGTTCTTTCAAAGTCCTAAGACTTTATGGGGCTGTAAGAAATTAAGTCAAACTTATAGTTCTCTCCTTAGGATTGGGTTGCTTGAAAGAAGACATTTGATAAGCCAAATGTCCAAGTGGCAATTAAAATATTTTGCCGATGACATCACTGAGTCCATAAAGTGTCCTTGGATGACACTAAGACAATTCTTAATCATATGTTATAATGATGCCTGATGGGTCAGATTTGACATTTATATTAATGGTTCAGAGCATTGAAATGTTATTCTTCTTCGCTATGATACATTAGATAACACACTTATTTAGAATATATGAAATAAGTGCTTCATACATTTTTTGAAGGGATTAATGAGCTTGATGTTCTCCTACTCTTTTAGTAAAATGAATGAGGAGACTAAAAGAGGAAGTGAAAATTAATGATGTTACTGAGGATAACCTACAAATGTTGCAATGTATAAAATGATTTACACACTCTGATTATTAAGAATTTGGTGATAAATTATTTGTTTGATTTCAATAAGTCATCACACTGGAGCAAGAAACACTTATCTAAATAATATATTCAATACTGGGCACTTAAGTGAAAGTTGAAAAATAAAACTAATTTGGGAGATTACATAAAATTTAACTACATAAGTTAGGATTTGTTATTTATATAAGTCAATTACTGTATATTAAAAATAATAAAATTGCTACAACTTTGTAATGAGATAAACTTGAAATAAATTTTCTATGAAAAATAAATAAATAACCATGAGCATTCAGCAACCTAAAATAGGGACTGCACTTTAGGAGCAATTCAGCTAATAGATATATATGCTCACCTTTATGTTTACTCTTCTTTCAAATGGTTGTTTTTTTGAAAAATTTAGATTTAATGATTGATTTTATTATATTTTGACTTCAATAATTATCCATACACCTATCACAAAGATATTTTAAGATATTTAAACAAAACAAAGACATATTTAAACACTAATTTTAAAATATTTGTACTCCTAGTCAATCATTGAAAATGAAAATGCCAATGTACTTTTAATTTCTCACAATTAACTTTTAGGAAACCATGTGCTTTCCATACACACTATTGTTGCAGTATGTTCTTGTGAAAAAATTCTTCTAAAAAACAAATAACCATCTCTCCAATTTAATTCTTTTGAGAGAAATAGAAAATGACATAATAAATATGTGGGAGGTAAGTGTATAAACAGAGGGCTAGAAAAGGGTGCAGTTTTGAAAAGTCTTAGGAAAGCAGAGTAAAAATAATATTATATAATAGTGAACATTAACTTTATCACATTTACAAATAATATTACTCAATATTGCAATTCATGTTTGTTTTCTTCTGCAGGTAAAGTTGATTTATACCTTTATTTTGATTATACCCATATTTCTACAGAAATCGTATACACTGGTATGCTTTACAGAAAATTACACACACAATTCAATAAAAAAGTCATATGTTAAAATGGTGATTATAACACAATAATAAACAAGTTGAAGCATTTAATATAATTTTATCAAATATGAAAAGCAAATTGTTCAAATATATACAATCACAAACATGCACACTTTAAACAATTACATAAAATGAAATAAGATATGTTTTATGTTCAAAAATTTAGAAAAATTTAAATTTGAGCAACATAAGAAAGTACCGCAAAATTCAGTGAAATTAAAAAAAATTAAGTTGATGAGATTAAGCAAAAGTTTAGAGATTTTGGGGCATAAAGGTGCAATTTTCAGGTATGATAAAAACAGGTTTTATTTTACTGAAAAAATGCTAATGTTTGAGAAAATTATTAAATATGTAATACTTCTTTACTCTGTATAATTCCATATATTCAATGAAAAAGATGTTTGTAAAAATAATAATTTAGAAACAACCAAATTCCTATTTCAAGTCATATAAGCTTCTCATGGCAAAGTGGCATAATGAATATTACATTTGTTAAGATTTTTATTGAATATTTATTGGTTACTTGTTATACTTCAGGTATTCTTCCAAACTTTGAATGACACTGGATACAACAATAAATAACCAAATACCTGCTCTCACGGACTTTACTCTCAAAAGAGCAGACAAATATATGAACAAAAGAAAAAACAGATAGTTAAAAGCAGTGTGACAAGTTCTAACTATGCATTCTAAAATGATAATATACGTCACTGTGAAACAATAATGTGTTCATGAACTAATATAATATGAAGTTGAAAGGCAACACAGTCTAGAATTTCTGAGACTACTATTATGTAATATGATATGATACTGAATTTGAATTTCATGATATATGATATTGAATTTCAAGTGATATGAATGGCTTTAGTGTTTATTACATTACTTATAAAGAATTGCTTAAATTCACAGTTGAAAATTGAAAATGTGGAATACATATAAATGTTAAGATTGTAAATGGTATGATAGATTACTGAACATCTTATTTAATTATCATTGTGGGCATTGTAACATTACGAATAAAGCAAATTCTCGTTAAGTAATCTAGCCATGTATATTAACTGGGAATTTGGGAGAAGTATCCTTATGCATGCACTGCTCTATTAACATGTTATGACAGTCTTTTAATTAAATTCAAAGACAACTTGTATTTTTACTATTTAAATCCTAGTATGTGTTTTCTGCTGTTGGCAACACAATGATGTCAAACAATGAAATGCCTTGAGAAGTGTTAAGAGGTGGTAGCACTTTACAGTTTGTCAGACTGTAAACACACTTAAACAGCGAGTTCATGGAAGCTGCCCTGTGAGGACAGCAGGGGAGACATTGTCATTCCAGTCCTTGCTTATTAGCTTCACAACACCACCTGCCCTGAACATACCTGCTGAGAATGTTGGGGTCATGGAGGAATCAAAAGGCCACGCTTCTGGTTTCGGTACAGCTTTAGAGGAGATAAAGAACTTGGATGGAAATTTGCTCTGTACATTTTCTCAGCAAAAGAAAAGCAAATCTTCTAAAACCCTGTATAAGAAGTGGAAAAACAAAATAAAAAAGAACATTTAGTCTGCAGCTAAAGTAGGACAAAAGCACAACTTATAGTCATAAGAGTTGAAAATCAGTAAATATATTATGGTTCTTTTCCAAAGAGCTCAACTGGGATAATGGTTCTTCAGTAATGTGTAAGAAATAATAGTACTTATGATTTTTAAAAGCATCATTTAAGGTGGTTAGAAAGCAAGGTTATAACGTTGAATTAAAGAATAAGACAAACAGCAAGCTTTTGAAATCATAAATCTAGGATACAATTTTGAGGAGTGAGGTTGATTTGTTTTTGAGTGGGCTATTGGTGAGTATAGGCAAAGCATCCTTAGGAACTGAAACCAAGGCTCATAAGACTTGTTATAAATTTTATATGTTCCAAACCTAGTGGGGTCCAAAGTGAGGAATTTGTTTGCATTCTGTTGCAATACCAATTATATTAACAGATGTTTAAGGATGAATGTTCCAAACCAAAGGCATTTGTTTTATATTTTCAGCATCATTTTTTTCTACCCACATATGTCAAAACAATTCTGAACAGCATGCTTTACAAACTGCTAGTAATTTCTTTAGAGAAATAACTTCAGAAGCAAAAGTAATTAATCAAATGAAGTTTGTATAAAATTAGAACCTATTCAAGTAGAACTAAATTTTTTGTTAAAAGCTAGTAAAGAGGGAGCACAGTTAATTTGTTTAAATTTCTTTCCACAAATATTAATGCTCTTTGTACTAAAATGGCCTATGTATTCTTATCCAGATATTAATAGTTGTCAGAGTAGAACTGCTTCTGTGATGGAGAATAAAATTTTCACCTCTTGTATCACGTTTTTCTATGATTTTTAAGTTTATAATTTTTAAAAAAATAAAGAAATAGACTCAGGTATCAGCATGCCATACATGTAGAACCAATGCAAAATTATTACTCGGCATTCTCCAAGGCATGTGATTTTCCTCTATTTCCCCACAATGTAAACTAAACTGCCAACGTGCAGGGCCCAGGGAACAGGAGCGCTATTCTGTGGACAACTGTCATCAGACGTACTTCTTAGTGGAAACTCACTAAAATGGGTCATTCTCTCCACACCCAAATCAGGAGATCCAGATCATGTTAAGCTGCTGAGTCCACATTTTAATGCTTTTAGAGATCTGTCCAACATTTGGAATCCTCTCTTTTCTAAATAGGCTGATTTATAGTCATTGACAATTATCCAGTGAAAAAGTCTTCTAGACCATGTGGTCATCTGTTTCCTATCCATCTCCCCTTTAAGACTCCAGGTACCTCTGGGAATCTTGAGGGAAAATCCTGGAAAAGAAACAGACTCTTGGCAAAAGAAATTGACTGGAATTGGTCTTTGTTGTTGTTAATTAAATTTTATTTTTTATTGAAGTATAGTTGATTTACAATATCACGTTAGTTTCTGGTATACAGCACAGTGATTCAGTTATATATACACACACACACATATGTAAATATTCGTTTTCAGATTCTTTTCCCTTATAGGTTATTATAAAATATTGAGTAGAGTTCACTGTGTTATACAGTAGGTCCTTGTTGGTTACCGATTTTATATATAATAGTGTGTATATGTTATCCCCTGCCCTTTCTCCTTTGGTAATCATAAGTTTGTTTTCTATGTCTGTGAGTCTCTTTCTGTTTTGTAAATAAGTTCATTTGTATCTATTTTTAAGATTCCACACTTATACAATATCATATATTTGTCTTTGTCTGGCTTATTTCACTTAGTATGAAAACATCTAGGTCCATTCATGCTGTTGCAAATAGCATTATTTCATCATTTTCATGATTGAGTAATATTTCATTGCCTATATATACCACATCTTCTATATCCATTCATCTGTGACAGACATTTAGGTTGCTTCCATGTTCTGTATTGTATTATAAACATTGGGGTGCATGTATCTTTGCGAATTACAGTTTTGTCCAGATATATGCCCAGGAGTGGGATTGCAGGTTCATATGGCAACTCTATTTTTATTTTTTTAAGGAATCTGCATACTCTTCTCCATAGTGGCTGTACCAATTTATATTCCCACCAACAGTGTAGGAGGGTTCCTTTTTCCCCACACCCTCTCCAACATTTATCATTTGTAGACTTTTTGATGATGGCCATTCTGACCAGAGTGAGGTGATACCTTACTATAGCTTTTATTTGCATTTAAATCCATTGCATTGTTATACACTAACAATTAAAGATCAGAAAGAGAAATTAAGGAAACATTCCCATTTGCCATTGCATCAAAAATAATAAAATACCTAGGATTAAACTACCTAGGATTAAACTAAACTACCTAAATCCTAAAATAGCTAGGATTAAACTACCTGTACTCTAAAAAGTATAAGACGCTGATGAAAGAAACTGAAGACAACACAAACAGATAGAAAGATATAGCGTGCTCTTGGAGTGGAAGAATCAATATCATTAAAATGACTATACTACCCAAGGCAATCTACAGATTCAATGCAATCCCTATCAAAATACCAATGGCATTTTTCACAGAACTAGAGTTGACCTTTGAATTATCCAAACACCGCACTTGCATAGCAAGGAACTTGGAAGGGACCCTCCACCAACTAAGTCTATAGAGGTGGTCATTTTGAAATACCTATAACAAATTACACGATATAAATGAAATTAATAACTTAAACCTAAAGAGCATTTTATATTTTATTAATTAAATACAGTTTGCACCATGTTAATCCACTGTAGCCAGTGATGCAATCAATGTCATTTATTGAGATATAGAAACAGACCTATATGATTATAATATAGTATTTGTACTACATCATATAGAGGAATAGCTATTTGACTCAAAATATATATTACACAAACAGAATCTAATACAATACATTAGACAAGTAGAAGCTCGGGTATTGTATAATTTGATTATCCTTGCAGCCATTCAGGGAACATAAATGGGCATGAAGTCAATAAAGTGAGTAACTTTGAATACCTTGAATACCAATGATGTAAAACCCCAAAGATTTTCACAGTATAATTGAGACTTTTTAAGTGATACCAAAATTTTTGTTACAAGTTACAAAAAACTAAGAATCTATTTTAAAATGTACTTATAAGAAGTTTATGAGATTTTTGAATTAGTGATAATCAATTTTATTCAATATTATTTTATCTGTGATTATATACTCTAATCTCTATCAATCACCCCATTCTTTCCATTTTTCGTAAGTGCAAAGGTAGAGTATGTAGGAAGTATGGAGAAATTTTATAAAAATAGAATGCTCTTTTTAAGGAATCTTGTTAGCCTTAGGAAGAACTGGTGTGGAGAACAGAAGAAATGCAAAAAGAGTAGCTAACAATCTAGCTCCCAGATATGTATTTTGATGTCTTTTACGTTAAAAATACATTGAATGGGGGCTTCCCTGGTGGCGCAGTGGCTGAGAGTCCGCCTGCCGATGCAGGGGACACGGGTTCGTGCCCCAGTCCGGGAGGATCCCACATGCCACGGAGCGGCTGGGCCCGTGGGCCATGGCCGCTGAGCCTGCGCGTCCAGAGCCTGTGCTCCGCAATGGGAGAGGCCACAACAGTGAGAGGCCCGCGTAACGCAAAAAAAAAAAAAAAAAAAAAATTGAATGTTATTTTTAAATTACAGTTTTCAATCTATTGAACATTTTATTTTATTCCAAGGTTTTAATTTTGACATAATACTAGATTATCACCAAACATTTGTTCTAGTTAATATCACAAAGATGGTGGCTAATTATAGTTGATAATTGTCACACATTTAAAAAAGAAGATAAGTTGTAAGATTCATTTATTTTAGCTCAAGTCTAATTGGTTATTAAAAATCACAGGTATATTTTTATTTTTATAGTATTATGCATTATCTACATGTAACTTCATCCTTTTATGGTAATTTGGCCATAATTTCCCTAAGTATTCAATAGTACTTGTCTAAAGCAAGTACTATTACTTTTATCTTCAAATTCCAAGCTGCAGATTATGTTTTTATTCCAATCCTATGCAATGAAATGAGTAGCAATTTCTATTGCTAAAGAGTATTTGTAGATTATGAAAGAGTTATAATCATATTAAATTCTCAAACTGTCACAAATGTTTAAAAGATGTAGAAACCTCACATAGTCTCAGAAAAGATAGGATTACCTCTTTTTTTCTCATACAGGAAACATTTCTGTAAATAAGTCTTTCGTAATGTCAAGCAATTGCTTTGGCAAAAAATGATATTACAGCATAAAAATTTAATTCAGTTCATAGAAGACTGTTAAGCTTGACAAGTTTTATTCCAAAAATAAAAAGAGGTCTGTCACTGTAGATTTCCCAGACTCCAACAATCTTTCACACAAGATATTATCTGTAATCTCATTGAAAATAACCATGACTACATTCTACCATGCATAAATATATATATTTATGTTTATACTTTATTCCTATATGCCAAGTGAATCATTCTGTGTTTGTGACTGGTTTAAATTATGTAATTTGTGAGAAATAAGGAAATCCTGCAATAACATAGTGCACAGATTGTTTTAAAACTGAAATGCTGCTATAAGGAGGCTCACACAGCAAGATGTCTTTCCTTGTACAGTAAGAGACCCACGTTTTGTGAAATACACTCCTGCACAGGCTTCTAACATCATGATCTCTTTTATTTTTAACCTTTCAGAAAGCCACTCAATATCTACAGATTCTATGAAGCAGAAGTCATGCTGATTTCTGAAAGGTTCAAAAAAATTGGGGTCCAACAGGGTTCTTCTCTGACCAAATTTTGTGCTGAATCCACTGCAGCAAATTCCCGTGTGTGTGAAGTCTTCAGTGAAGAATGAATCCAGTTTACTGCTAAAGCAGCCCCTCCTTTCCCCACCATCCTCTCTAACCCTTCTTCCACATGTTAGGGAAAGGAAAATTTTTCTTTTCTATCATCTTTATCAGAATGACAAACTCCCCAATCCAGTGGAATCTACTCTTTCATTTAACTGTTTTAAAAACATATTTGTTGTGTTATATAGGCTCAGGGCCTCAGTAAAACAGAAAATCACACAGCATACTAAAACCTTCCCTTCCCTGATCTAGGAGTTATGAGACCTGCTATTGTTATATAGCTCTGAGACTATCTGTTTATCTCTCTGGGCCTCAGTTTTTTCACCTGTATAATTACATAGTTGAACAAGATAATCTGTCAGCTCCCAAAAAGATTATCTGATTCTAAAATAGAACAATTTTTAACCTGAATCATTCAGTATTTTCTCTCTGGTTTCCTACAAACTAAAAGAGTTGATATACCTGCCAAAGCCTAATTTACCATGAAACACATTACTTATTGACCTTAGCAACTTAGTAATCACAAACCACTGAATATATCTTCTACTAATATTCTATTTTTATGTGAAATAATCTTATTTTGTTTTTGGCAACTCTGAATGTGTTGTTCAAGAAGATACCTTCATTGAACAAAAATGCCTCCCAGTGACAATGGTTTCTGTTCTTTGTTTTCTTTTCTAAATACTAATTTTTAATATATTCAAGAAAACGGTAAAATAGGTTGATCCTGTACTGATATGGTAGTTCTCCTCTTCCCTTTATTACCATCAAGGTATCTTTATTCTTCTGATTCATATAAGCTCACAGCTTCCTCAGATACTACCTAAGAAAACTACCATATCCTCATCCATAGCCTGTGTTTAGATTCACACATCTCGCACTCATCATTTCAAAAAGCTGTCCAAAGAACTACTACTGTTAATAAAACCATGCTTTGTACCATTACTCTTCCCACCAACATTATGATTTAGTAAAGATCACTGGATTGATTTCTTGGGCAAGTTAGGAAAAAAGTTCAAATCTGAATAAAGCATAGCATTCTATAAACAGATATTGCAGATAGTAACACAATGGATGACAAGGAGGGGAAAATGCAAACTAGATGTTTAGAATCAGCAATACAGAAAAAAAGGAAGACTAGAATGCTATTTTAAAATTCAACAATTGAGTGATACTCTGTAAATACTGGATACAAAATAATACCGATGAAAAGCAGGGTAATTTAACATGCAATAATTAAAAAGAAGCTAAACTGGTACGTGGAGAAGGGTAAAGTAAGTCCCCTTACAAACCTTCAAAGTGCGAACTTTCAAAGATGCGAAAGTGCATCTGCATTTCTAATCATGTAGGTTAGTTCAAGTGTCTGGCATACATTGTCACGTGCATGCATCCCCTACAAGTGGTTGTGCTTTTGTGTACTTTTCTGTACAGTACTGTATAGAGTACAGTAGTACAGTATCTTTATTTCAGGCCCAGGATGTCTGGAAGCATGCATAAAAGCAGCAGTGATGTAGCTGGTACAGTACTACCCAGACATCACTGGATCACTTTTGCAAGAGGGTAGATAAAATTGAATCCAGCAAGGAACCAGAACCTGTGCCATCAACCTCAGGCGTGAGTGAAATTGCAGCTTGCCCTCCATCTCCTATTGCTGACCATCCTTCAGCTCTACCATCTCCCACCTCCTCTCCCTCCTCCAATTAGTAACTCTTTTGTCTGTTCATTCGATGCCAGCCCCTGTATGCCAGTTGTTGTACTGTACTACTGTATTTTTCAAGGTACTGTACTGTAAAATTAAAAATGTTTTCTATATTTTTTTGTGTTTCTTTTTTATGTATTATTTGTGTAAAAAGTATTATAAACCTATTACAGTACAGTACTATATAGCCTATTGCGTTAGCTGGGTACCTAGGCTAACTCTGTTGGACTTACGAACAAATTAGACTTACAAACGCACTCTCAGAATGGAACTTGTTCATATGTAGGGGACTTACTGTATTCCTGAAACAATGAAAAAGAAATGCAGTAGGTGTTGGTTTTGCTCAATTAATAAGGGACATAGCTTTCAATAAATGTATACACTAGCATTTTTCAGTGTAGGAAGTACACACTTCAGAGAAAAACTGCCCAAAGCATTTGAATTGAATAGGCAATATTATATTTCAGGAAATGGAAAGGTCACTTACTCAAAGACATAAAATAAAACTGCATTGATGGCTAAATCTAGGATGCTATATAGTCAGAAAATTGTCATATTAGATTACTGTTAAACACATACAGCTCCCCCCAACACACACACACACATGCATGCTCAAATGGACAAATGCCAGTTTGCAGATGGAGTTAATAGCAAAAGCAGAAAAAAAGCTTAACTGAGAGCTTGAGTTATAATAAAATTAACTTTTAAAGCATATTTTTAGCTTCAAATGCTTGCTAATATTTAAAATTCTTTACTTTTATAAAGTTAGTAAGAAACATTAGAAAAGATTTGAATTTATATTTCCTTTTGTGGTAATGTCTTTCACTAACACTGTTCTTTAAGCTATTTTGCACCTCAATAAAAATATCTTATGCAGAAACTATATTAGTGTTTTAAGCCCTGAGAATATAATTCTCTTCCTTCTGGCAGTTACTCCCTGACCACTCACAGATGACAGCTTCATCGTGCCTGATCTGACTTACTTAACCAAGAGGATCAAATTATAAATAGGTTTATATTGATAAATTCTACTCCTTTTTTTATGTTACATTTGTCAAAGGGAGTTAAATTAAATAAAAATGCATGCCAGATCCAGTATAGAATTTTTAAAAATATAATTACTTTATTATTTATATTGCTTCCCATATAACTCAGCCATATTATAAAATAAGCAGTGTAAATGGATTGATTAGTGTTTCCTGTTCATTGAGAACATGAGCAAAAATAATATCCATTATACCTTAATATCACAGATTAATTGCTAATATTAACCACGATTCACTCTGGTTCACATTATCTTCTTTACTTGATTTCCTTGATTTCAACTTATATCCTGTCAACTTCCTAATTATATTTTAACACTAACTTCTTTTTGAGCATCTTCGAGTATTATTGATTCTTTACTTAACATCTTGATCCAGATTACCCCTGCTACTATACCCACACATATTCAACACTGACCTTCTCACTTTTCCATCAACTCATATATGTTTACTTCTTTGTATTTCTCATTTCACTTTTACTCTTATCATCCACTTGTTTTTGCATATCTGTTTGTAGCCATGACTCTCTCACTGAACTTTAAATTTGCAAAGGGAAGCCTACCATATTCATTTCTATGTTACTCATTCTATTGCATAGTAAAGAACGCAGACTCTGGAACCAGATTGCCAACGTTCAGCTATGTATTTTAATAGTGCTGTGATATCTGACAAATTATTAGCCTTTGTGTTAGCTTCCTGATCTGGAAAATAGGAACAATAATAGTTCTACCTTACAGGGCAATATTCAGGATAAACTGAGATAACACATACAATATAAACAGAAAGCACTCAGTAACTGTTAACCACTAATTATTATTACATTTAGTATTATTATTCTATCTCCATACCTGACCGAGTGACTAAACTATATGTATGGAATGACTAAATCCATTAATGCAGGCAAACAAGAACTAATTTACAATATTCCTAAAATGTCCTTGACACATTACTGTAAAAATCTGTGTTTAAAATGAGAGATATGTGTTACTTCAGATGTAAAATTATTGAATTATCAATTGTTTACAAATACTTTACAGTATAGATGTTCTCTGGTATAAGAAAATTATTTGGCCAAATCCTAAAGGTATTAATCATATATTTAGCGGTTACTGAAACTATAATCTTTACAATTCCATCTAGAATAAGAATTAAGTTAAAAATTAGCTTGGCATACAATTTTCCCAAACATATTTATTGTTTACATCAAAGAGGTTCTCAGGATATATTCTCCAAAATATTGGTACAACCAGATAGCAAGGACTTCGAAAATAGAGCTCTCTGGCCAGTAGTTTTGAGAGATTAATGTGTTATCCAAGTAAGCAGATATCTTCACTGTAATACTTATCAGAAATTTTAATATAGTAATTTGTATTATGAAGACCTAGAAAGAGATATGCATGAAATAGTTTTTCCTAAATTTATTTAGGCTTTATTCTGAGAGCATCACTTAGGACTAGCAATCTGTCAAGCAAACTAAAAAAACAAACAAACTAAAACCCAGTTATTTTAAACTTTTATTTATTGCCTGTTGCTTTAGTTTGGTTTGGTTTGACTTCCACCTGCATAGTTGATTCTTTACATAAAAGGGAACAGAATAGATAGGAACACAATTCTCCTAATGGCACTGGACTGTCACCTGTCTATTCTGCTAATATTCTTTCTTGGATTTTGTAGAGTCAGTCAGTGTCACAGTCTTGATTTAGGAAGGAATAAGAAAATGAAAAGTTGAAGAAGTAATGAGAAATTTTCTAAGGACTTCTCAGTTTCTCTCCTTTCTTAGTATATTATAGATGAGACTGTGTCTAACAGGATTGTCAAAATATCTTGTGTGGGGTCAGATGAGAGAAGGGTCCCTTAGAGAACTTGGAGTGAGGAAAGTAAAGTAGTTTACTTTCCCTAATAACTAAGATAGTGTCATTTATATGTCTTCTTTTGTTCAAGGAGAAAGTTGGATTCAAAACTTAAACACATGTTTATTCAAGTATACCTCATAAAAAATTCAAGAATTAAACTCATCTGCCTTATGTAATTAAAATTCTAGGGGTACTTATAATATAACTGAATTATAAGGTGCCCTGTGAGCTTTACCACCTTGAGGGAGAAAGCCATAAAACTAAATAGCTCTTTGGCTGACTGCAAAATGAATGAGGCCTCTATAATTCATTAATAGATGATCCCAGGATCCTTAAAACTTGAATAAACAGTCAGACTTCTTAAAATCTTTTTCTTTTTTAATCTAAGTAAAACACATGCTTAACTTCCTTGTTTTCTTTGGAAAAAACTATATGAGCTTTCCAAATTACCCACATTATTTGTATCTTATTTTTTAAAATTATTTTTCCACTTCAGCTCAGATTAGCTTGTTTTCCATTTTTACTTTTTAATTACCTTTTTCACATTTATGAATATCTCTCCAGGAAATTTTTAATAACAGTAAAAATATAAACCAGTGTTTATTACACCATAGGTGTGTGTATGCACAAATGCTTATGTGTGTTTAATACAATATTTTTCTGAAGGTATATTAGTAAGGACAAAAGATGAGAGAGAAGTAGTGAGAGCGAGAGAAAGAAAGAGAACAAAAGTAAAACACACAGGACAGAACTGAATTGTGGTCATTTTGAACCTTACTAGATTCTCATTCTTGCATTTATGTGTTCATTTTGTAGAAAGCAGACAGCTAACAAGATTCCCTGTGACTGTTAATCAGTGTGTACTGCTGTAGCTCTAAGAGGAGAAGGAAAATGTCACAGATATTTACTCACTTGATGTATTCTCTCTATCTTTATCACCAGAACCATTTTTTTAATTAACATAATACTTCACTGCAACATGACACATTCACTGTAGATACTAGAGACTTAAATATACCAATGGAGAAGAAAGATTGATTTCAGATGATTAAAGGAATATTCTTTAAGAAATAACAGATTTAGTGAGTAAGCATTGTGAAAACTATATTAGTTCTTTCATATTATTAGGTCAAAAAGAAATCACCCTTACTATTATATTTCAATTTCTATTCTCTCCTTTTCCATTCTTCATACCTCAAATGGATTAACCAAATGAAACTTTCACAGTCACTAAGGCACTCCATCAAGATTCCATTTAACAGTATCAATGCTCTGTTTTGTTTCTTGGGGAATCTGGTTAGCTTTCAAACAGGTCCTAATAATCAGAATGAGGTTTACATGTGGGCAGATTTAATTCAACATTTTATACACCAATGACAATACTAACTTGCTGTAGAAGTCTCCATAGACATTTTATTCAGATATGGCACACATTTATTTTCATTTTAATTGTTTTATAATCTTAATTTTCTAATGTATAGGTGCTTGCAGCACTATTTATTCCAAAGCATCATGGATCTATCTGTGCTAAATATATAACCAGTATGCTGTAACAGAGAAACCAGCAATGATCTTAGAATTCCCAACGCAGTGCCTTTAAAGAGATTTTACAAAGAAAATGATAATCTTATGCCTGGTCTATATAATAAGTAACTGCCAGAGTTATCAAATTTGTCATAGGAAGTTCTTTTTTAAAAAAATTAACAATGTATGAAAACTGCAACCTAAGTGGAATTATACAGCATTAAAAAATGCACATCTTACTTTTTCCTGGTCTTATACTAGCTCATTTGTTTAAAGTAAGGTGAATTCCTTTTAAACTTGTTTTGCTTAATGTAGGTATCAGTTAAGTTTCTCTTTTGGTTATTGTGGATAGAGGTTATTTTAATTGAATCTAGAGGAACATCCTTGATACATATAATCTTATTAAATAATATCCTGACAAAAGACTAGTTTTGTGGCAGAAATCATGACCTTAACTTTCTGAGTGAAGTAATACATACACAGATAGATAGATAGACAGACAGACAGACAGATAATAAGCAGGCAGACACCAAGTGTAAATTCAGTTTACTGGATTAGCACAAAGTAAGCATCTATTACAAATATTCAAAACCCTCTAGAAGCACCCCTTTTGCTTTCACTCAGTACATCCACCATTGTCTCCAGAGGGAAACCAATACTTTGGTTTCAATATCTTCTTTCTTTTACTATTTTTTGTTATAGTCATCCATGTTAGAGCTCATGGTTATAGTTTTTTTTTTTTATTTTGGTATACTAATATACATACCTGCATGCACATCTTAATATAAATAAGATAAACAAAATAAATTTCTTTGTTTATTCTGATGTTGGACATTTGAGTTGTTTCCAATTTGAAGTGATTATAAAGACTGTTATGAACATTTTTCTACAAGTCTTTCACTGAACATATGGATACATTTCTGAATATGGCATAACTGAGTCTTACAGTATATACGTTTAAGTTCAGTAGCTGTTACCTAACTGTCTTCCAAAGTGGTTCTATCAGTTTTCTGGTAATAGCATGCTACGAGAGCTTCCATTGCTTAATATCCTTGCACATTTTTGGTATTGCCAGTGTCTTTAATTTTAGCAGGCATATAGCATTATCTATTGAGTTTAATTTGCATTCCCTTAAGAAAAATGAAATAGAGCACTCTTTATATACCACTTTACCACTTGAATAACATGTTTCTTCCACATCATATTTGGTTGTCTTTTTTTTTTTTTTTGACTGATTCATATGCTTGCTTATTCGTTTGTATTATATCCTTGAGAAGAGTCATTTGTCAATTACAGATACTGCAAATATCTTCTCCCATTTTGTGGCCTTTCTTTTCTTTCTCTTAGTGGTATCTTTTGATATACAGATGTTCTTAATTTCAATGCAATTCAGTGTATTAAATTTCTTTTTTTTGTTGTTGTTTATTCCATTTGTGTCCTGTTTAAAACATTCCCAACCCCACGATTGCAAAGATATTCTCTTCAGCATATTTCATTATCTCAACTTTCACATTTTAATCTATAATCAAATTTGAAATAGTTTCATGTAAGGTATGAATGGTCAAGCTGTGATTTTTACAATAGATAGCCAGTTGAAACAGCATCATTCATTGAAATGACCATGCTTTGCCCCACTATACTATAATGAGATTTTGGTCATAAATAAATTTCATTTAACTATGGATCTATTTATTGATTCTCTTCTGTTTCCTTATTTGTCTATTGTTTCACTAATACCACACTTTCTTAATTCTTAGGGCTCTATAAGTCTTCATATTTGATAGTCAGTATTCCCACCTTCTTCAATAATGTCTTTTGTTTTTCTTGTCACTTTGTATTGTATAAGTTTTCCAACTTTTTATCAATGTAAATAGCACATAAGTGTACAGCTCAATAAATTTTCTTAAATGAAACACACACCTCTTACCATACAGAACAAGAACAAAAATACTGCCAGCACCTCAAAACTCCCTGACTTGCTTCTGACCATTCGTTATACTCTCTTGCCCAGAATAATCATTACTCTGACTTTTAGCAGTATAGTTTAGATCTGCCTATATTTTTTCTTTATATAAATGGAATTATTCAGAACTCTTCTGTGTCTGGCTTCAACTGTAGAACATTATATTTGTGAAATTCATTCAACTAGCTGAATGTAGCTGTTTACTTGTATTGCACTACAGTGTTTCAAATATACCAAAATGTATTATCCCCCCTACTGCTGAAGGATATGTGGGTGTTTTCCAGTTTTTGTCCAGTATAAATAATGGTTGCTAGAAATATTCCAGCACATGTATTTTCATGACCTATAGATTCATTTTTGTTGTATATGTAAGAGTAGAACTATTCAGATATAATATACCCTATTGCTCTGCTTATCCACTGTTGCATGACAAAGCACTGCAAAGTTTGAGATTTAAACAGAAACCATTTTATCTGCTCATTATTCTGAAGTCTGGACTGGATACAGATGGGCAACATTTCTGCTAGTGTTTCTTCCTCATGTAGCTGCATCTAATTGGTTGGTTGGGGCTTGGTTAGCTAGAATAATGGAACAGCATGCCTACTTTCTCCATGTTACAGACTTCTTTCCACGTAGCCTCTTCATATGGTCTCTCTACCCATAAAGATAAATGAATTTCTTAAATGTTGCTCAAAGTTCCCAATAGTGCAAAACACAGGAGTTGCCAGACCTTTTTAAAACCGAGGTCCAAAACTAGCACTGCATCACTTTTACCACATTTTATTGGCAAAATCATTTCATAGGTTCAGGCCAAATTGAAGAAAATGGAACTCCACAAGAGCATGAATACCGAGAGACATGGTTCATTAAAGGCCATCAATATAAAATACTACTCCCTCTACCATCACAGTTTTTAATGCAGATTGCTCTGTAATTTCCCATTCTTATACTGTGCTTGTTAGGTATTGAGATTGAGGTTATGCTGGATTCATAAAAAAGCAGGAATGTGTTCTCTGTTTTTCTATTCCCCGGAACTGTTCACGCAATATCGTTGTTTTTATCTTTCTTAAATATTCAGAAAAATTCACCAGTAAAGCCATATGAGCCTGGGATTTTCTTTGTGGGAAGATTTTAAATAAAAGATTCAATTTTCAGGCTAAATATTGGCCTATTTCTTTGTCAGTTTTTGCAAAGTTACAGTTTTGAAAATGATGTTTGCTTAGTTCATGAGATTTATGCATCAATTTTTATCTTCTCTTTATGTTGATGTCTAATGGAAGTCTATTAATAGCTCCTTTTTCGTTTATGATATTGGTAAATTTTTATTTATGTCTTTTTTATGATTTGCTAAGATTTTATTAGTTATTAGTCTTTTAAAAGTACCAACTTTTGTTTTTATCAATTTTTTTCTCTTTTTTTGTATATTCATGGATTTTGGCTCTGTCATTATTATTTGTTTTTACTTTCTTTAAAGTTGAAGGATGTGATTTTATTAGCTTCTTGAAATGGAAATTTAGTTGACTGATTTTAAGCCTTAAGTGTTTTCATTTTGATGACTTAGTATTGTTTAATTGCATTTACTTGGGGTTTCTAGTTATTCTTCTCCTTATTGATTTTAGCTGAGTTATATTGCATTCAAACAACATAGGCTGAATTATTTCAAACATTTAAGGATTCTGAGGCTTTATTTATTGCCCAGCATGTGGTTTACTTAATTTTTTTTTTTTTTTTTTTGGTAAATGTTCTAAGTATACTTGTAAAAGCATAACTTCTCCCAATTTTGGATGTAATTTCATATACGTGCTCATTGATGAAGTTTGTTTTCATCTTTAATACTGTTTCTGTTTGTTTGTCTATTTCCCTAGCAGCTACTGATAGAGGTTTCTTAATATCTTCCATTATCTTGGCAATTTCTCTATTTCTCTTTGCCATTTTTGAATTTTTGCTTTCTGTATTCTGAAGGTGTTACAGGGTGCATACATAAGTGGGATATATTTCTGATGGCTTAACCTCTTTATCATTACGAAATGCCCCTCTTTATCTCTAACAAAGTCTCCTGCTTTACAGACTGTTTGATAAAATTACAGCTTCATCAGCTTTCTTTTTGTGATTACATGGTAACTTTTTACTTCCTTTTAGTTTCAAACTATCTGTGTACTAATTTTTATGGAGTCTGAATATCTAAGTTTTTTATTTGGATCAGACACCCCTGGGGGGAAAGCAGCCCTCAAGAGTTAGCCCATTTTTCTGGATTTTTCTCTTCTCCTGAAGATTGGCTATGATTTTTACTAAAAAAATTGTATTGATTTTATTCTCATGGGGGAGTGTTTCCAAATTACTTAGGCAACAACTACCAGAAATAAATTTTATTTTAATCCTTGCAAATATAATACTTTACTTAGCTGGTAATCTAATGCTATTTTTTTAAAATTATAATCAGTTTCTATTCTTTTTTTTTTTTTTTGTGGTACACGGGCCTCTCACTGCTGTGGCCTCTCCCGTTGTGGAGCACAGGCTCAGCGGCCATGGCTCAAGGGCCCAGCCACTCCGCAGCATGTGGGATCTTCCCGGACCAGGGCATGAACCCATGTCCCCTGCATTGGCAGGCGGACTCTCAACCACTGCGCCACCAGGGAAGCCCAGTTTCTATTCTTTAAAAAATAAATTCAAAGGATAGCATACACACAGAAAAGTGTACATATCATAAATTGAGTGAATTTGCACATTGTGAATACAACTTGTAATTCCACCCAGATTAAACAATAAAACATCACCAGTATCCAGTATACAATCCAAAGTCCATATGCCCAAATGAAAATATAAATATTATATTTTAGAAGAAGCATATTTCTCTCATATTAATATTAAAAAGTACACAAAATAATACATAACAACAAAAAAAACAGTTGCACCTATAAACTGTTTTTGTGTTCTAATATCCATTCTTTCCTTCTGCAACACATAAATACAAAGAAACACAAATGCCCACATTCGTACATATTCAAATTTAAAATTTTGCCACATGATAATTCAATTAGTCAATAGTCACTTTTCTTTTTCTCAGTTGACACAGTTCTAAGATTTAATTCATAATATTTACTAAATTGATTAATTTGGACATTAGATTAACAGGCATTACTAAAATAGACAAACACTGCTAATTTTTTTTAAAGCACTTGAAACAACTTAATACCGACCCTCAAAATTTATATTGTAAGGATCTGCTCCAAATGCCTAAAAATCACCTATTTTTATGAGAATTTAAGGGAGAAATTAATTTCCATGCATGGTAGAGTGAAGACTATGTGCAAGGACATCCTAACCTAAAATAATGAGAAGAGCCAGTATCAAATTTATAATCAGACATCCAAAGCAATATTTTAGAAAAAAATTTTAATAGTAGAGGCTGATTCTTTTTTAAAGGAAACATCAAAATTCATCATTTACTAACATTTAGAGATTTGCATGTTAAGTGTAAGTATTAACTCAAGAACAAAGACTTTCATAGTGTCTAAAAAGTTTATCAAAAGTCAAGAAAAAGACGTAAGGGTATTCATTTCTAGTCTGCATATTATGATAGCAGATTTTGCACTGACCATACATCTTAGCAGTTATCATCAGGAGAGCTTACCCTCATACTTGTTAAAATAAGAGTATTGATTTTAGAGTATTGTTATTGACATACATAATTGTTCAAGAAGAAAGTTAATGTTATATGAAACTAACTATAGAGTTACAAAAAAACTATATCATAGCAGATTCACTAATAAACACACTAAGTTAGGTAGCTACACACTTATACTTTGGAGCTAAGGAAAAATTTCAAAAGAAATGAAAAAGTATGAAACTTTAGGAAACTAAAGTTAGGATTCACAGTAGCATGGCCCAAATCTAGGAGAGTTGAGATTTTCTAAAACTTGGATATCCTGGCATAACAAAACATACACACACACACATAAACACATCCATACACACACACACACACACACACACACACACACACACATATCAAAATATTATAAAGACATTTACCTAGTATCACCAGAAAGTGAGTTACAGCTAAGTGTGTCAGTAAGCTATCATTGTCCTGGTAGTCATGATTGAAACGTTTTCCATTGGTCTTTTTCATTTCCTATGCTAGTTTCCAGGGCCCCAACACATTTGAAAGACAATAACAATGCAGAAGATGCAGGCAAACGACTGAACTCTGTAACAAACTCGGGATTTTCTTGGACCTTATTGTTTAGCTTTGAAAAAATATTTATTCTTGGGGAGAATACTTTTTCTGCTTTTATTTAGTCTGTGTATATGTCCAGTAGGATGTCACTGCTAATCTTCCCAGGGTGAAGCATTCAAGCAAAATCTGGATATGTATCTGTGAAAGGGAGTCTCAGTGAAGTCAGATATTTGATTAAAGGACCTTTAAGATTTCTCCCCAAACTAAGTTCCATTTATTTCATGAGGTGAATGTAAACAAATCTATGTTCTCTGTAACACTGTATTTTACTCAGCAGTCAATAAAGTCCCACTATTTACCTGAAATTGTGTGATATCAGAATATCATACATATAAGATATACTTGGATGTCATCATCACTGACTCTGTATTATAGCCAGGGAGAAAAATTAAAAAGTAAAATTAAGTATTTGCAATTACAGTACTTGTAATAATGGACCGAAATTAAGAGATGGAGATGGAAAAAGTATAAAATGGTATAAAAAACTCACTCTATAGGGTGGTTATTTGAGAAAATATCTCAGAAGTAACATTGAAGTTTATGTCTAATGGATAAAAAGTCCATTAGAGTGGACGTAGAACAATCCAGGTAGAAGAAAAAGCATTCAGATTGGCCCTGTGCCTGGAGAGAGTTTGATGTGGTTGATGAACTTAATGATCAGTTGGGCTCGAGCACAACACTTGAGGAGGACAGTCATAAATAATTAAGGTGAAAATTGTGTAAGGGCCAAATTATGGCAAGCCTTAGTGAATCACCATAAGGAGGCCAGATTTTGTTCTAATTTCATTTTCAATGGAAATTAAAAAAAAAAATGAGAAACCTACACACCTATCAGAACAGCCAAAATCCAAAACACTGACAACACCAAATGTTGATATGGATGTGGAACAACAGGAAGTCTCATAAATAATGGGAAGGCAAAGTGGTTCACTACTTTGGAAGACACTTTGAAGGTTTCTTACAAAACTAAACATACTCTTACCACACAATCCAGCAATCGTGTTCCTTGGTATGTATCCATAGGAGTGAAATACTTATGTTCATACAAAAACCTGCACACAGATGTGTGTGGCAGCTTTATTCATAATTGCCAAAACTTGGAAGCAAACAAGATATTCAGTAGGTGAATGGATAATCTGCGGTATATCCAGACAATGAAATATTTAGTGCTAAAAAGAAATGAGCTGTTAAGTCATGTGTTCTGTTTTATATTATAATGATGGCTACATGTCATGATACATTTGTCTAAACCCATAGAAGGCACAACACCAAGAATGAACCCTAATGGAAACTATAGACATTGGGTAATTATGATATGTCAATGTAGGTTCATTAATTGTAACAACTGTACCACTCTAGTGGGGGATGTTGATACAGGGGAGTCTATGCATGTGTAGGGGCAGGGTGTATGTGGGAAATCCCTGTATCTTTCTTTCAATTTTGCTGTGAACCTAAAACTACTCTAAAAATATCAAGTCTTTAATTTAAAAAATTGTAACTAAAAGCTGTTAAAGAATTTTAATGGAGACATTAACATGATCTAATGTATATTTTAATGGCACTTAAGCCTATCTGATTCTAAGAATCTCTTAGAAAGTGACAGAATTTTATAAGCATTTTATATTTTCCTGCTTCCTCAATCTTTCGAGAATGGTCTTGCTAACATAAAATCATGAAAAACCGCATCACTTTCTTCCTTTTCATATGCTGATAAGAAATGATTGGAAAAAATTATGCTATTCTGCAATTTTGGCTTCATTTCACAGCCATGCTACAACTTCAGGTGTAGCTCAAAATTGCTTG
Organism: Aethalodelphis obliquidens; assembly: GCF_003676395.1. NCBI lineage: Eukaryota > Metazoa > Chordata > Mammalia > Artiodactyla > Delphinidae > Aethalodelphis > Aethalodelphis obliquidens. Next base: position 49,849,120 of record NW_020837948.1, on the reverse strand, counting down.
ACTTTTATTCATTTTAGGTTACATTTTATTCAAGCCTTTCAAACTTAAGTAAAGCACAGATAATGAAAACAAATTCTAAACTTATAAGAATTTTTCTAATTAACCCTAGGATTCCACAGATACCAGTTTGAGAAATATTTCTCCAAGAAACTGAAGTATGTATTCCATGATACAATGTCACTGGATAGAGGAAACAGAGATCACAGTCCAGGGCAGCTGAGGAGGTTGAAATTTGAGGGTTAGGATAATGGACAGGAAAGCATTACAAAGAGAAGAAGCTGGACAAATCTGCATGTGGCCCTTTCTGTCTTTGGCCAAATCATAAGCTCTCTATATGCAGGGTGAGACCCTGCAAGGTCTGGAGGAAAACATCAACTGGAGACCAATTCTTCAGATTATAACTACTTTACTCCTAGTGAGAAAGCTACTCTGGAACCTGTCCCTAGTAGGCCCCAAATAAACCTTGACAGAACAATCTGATCCAACAGTAAATATATTGCCTGTAAGAATAAAACTCTACAATCTTTAAAAAAAGAAACCAAAATCTAGTATCTCAATAAATAGGCATAAAAAGGTCACAAATTTTCAATTACAAGTTCACAAGACATATGAAGCAGAAAAAAATGAAACCCATATTGAGGCAAAATCTGTCAATAGGATGAAACCAAAGACAACTTATGTGTTGAAATTAACATCCAAGGAATAAAGATCAACCTAATGAGTGAATATATGGGCAATATTATAAACTAAACAGAAACTGTTAATGTAACCCAATGAAAATTCTAGAACTGAAAAATAAAGTATCTAAAATTTAACTATATGAATTTAACAACATATTGAACACTACAGAATAAAAGATTAGTGAACTTGAAGATATAGCAAGTGAAATTATGGAATGTGGAAAAAGAAAAATAAATGAAAAAGAGAACAGGTCTTCAATGACCTGTGGGATAATATTAGATAGTCTAATATGTGTATGTGGAATCCCAGAATTAGAGGAAAAAATTTGTGGAGGAGAAGAATATTTGAAGAAATAATGGCTGAAAATTTTACAGAACTAACTATATGGAACTTATTCTACATTTTAAAATATAAATACCTATTTCATATTTAAGTATAAAATATAAAAAGTATAAACATAGATTAAAGTAAATGTGAAGGTACAACTATATTAAAATCAGAGTAGATATTTATAAAATAAAAATACACAGACATGTGATAGGTAAAATTAAAAACTGGAAAAATATACAATATGTAAACAGTAAATATAAGAAAACTTATTTGCCTATTTTAAAATCAGGCAAAGTATAATTCAAGAAAAATAATATCAGAGATAAAAAGTACATTCCATAATGATAAAAGGCCTTTTCATCAGAAAGATATTAGTCTTAAATATGTGTAAGATTAAATATAGACCTTCAAAATAAAGAAGTAAATCAGATAAAGTTGGAGATTTCAGCAAAACTCTCAATAATTACTAAAAGAAATAAACAAAATAATCCTAGAGTTAAAAAAAAATTGAAAAAGATAACCAACCTAACCTTACTAGTATTGTAGAGCAGTATGCCAAAAATACAACAGATATTCTTTATAAATGCATATAGAACATTCACCATGATATATCATTTGTTGAGCTGTATAACAAGGTTTTTTTTTTTTTTTTTTTTTTTTTTTTTTTTTTTTTTTTTTTTTTGTGGTACGCAGGCCTCTCACCGTTGTGGCCTCTCCTGTTGTGTAGTACAGGCTCCGGACACACAGGCTCAGCGGCCATGGCTCATGGGCCTAGCCACTCCACAGCATGTGGGATCTTCCCAGACTGGGGCACGAACCCGTGTCCCCTGCATTGGCAGGTGGACTCTCAACCACTGCACCACCAGGGAAGCCCAACAAGTTTTAATAAATTTCACAATCTTAAAAAAGTTATTTAACCCTAATAAAATTAAACTAAAAATCAATAGTAAAAGTCATCTTTAAAATCCCCAAATATTTGCAAATTAAATATCTCTAAAAATTTTTGTTAAAAAAGAAATTAAAAAGGAAAATATAAAATATTTGAATTGAATGAAGTATAAATATACCATATCAAACTTTGTAAATTCCAAATAATACAGTGGCTTGAAAAATTATTGTATTAGAAAATAAGAAAGCCTTAAAATCAATGATGTGTTCTCCACCTTAGAAAAATTAGGGAAAAAAAAGACACATTAAAAACAAAATGGCTAACTGAAGTCAAATTAAAATTATAAATGTGGAAATGAATAAATTAGAAAATGGACAAGGAGAAAAAAAAGGAAAACAATGTGTTCTTTAAAAAAGATTAAAGCAATTTATAAACCATTATAGGAATTATTAAGACAATAAAAGAGAAAAAAAATTACCAATAAAGGGAAACAAAGAGAGGACATCACTTCAGATCACTAAAAGTATAACAAGTGATTGTAACCAATAGATATATGCCAAAAACTTGCATCTTGGATAAAATGGAAAATCTCTAAAAAAGACAAATATTGCAGGACTGATGCAAGAAAAGAAAAATGTAGTCTTTCTCTGCAAAATAATCTTGGAAAAGAAGGATTATGGAGGAAGGATAATACTACCTGATTTTAGATATTCTACCTCATTTCCACTCACTCTAAAGCTATGGGAATTGAGACAGGCTGGTAATAACAGAAGCATAGGCATAAAGACCTATGGCACAGAAAAAAGATTAGAAATAAACTCATCTAATCAACTGATTTTCAATGAAGTCACTGAAGAAATTAATAGTATAAGCGTTTTCTTTTTGCAAAAAATGGGGCTAGAACAACTTTATATCAATGTGAGATAAAATAAATTGATGCTACCTTCAAACATATATAAAAATTAATCTGAGATGGACCACAAACCTAAATGTTAAAGCTAAAATTATAAACCCTGTAGATTAAAACATAAGAAAATATCTTCATAACTGGAGTTAGCAACATTTCTTAAAAATGGCACAGAAAGCAAATTTGTAAAACAAAAATGCTAAATTGTATTTCAACAACACCAAATCACTTTTCTCATCAAAATAATATTTTAGAAAATAAATAAAGCGATATAGAGAAAATATTCACAGTAAAATATTTGACCAAAAAAAAAACCCTGTATACAGAACATATATAGAACTCCTAAACTCAACAGTCAAAAAGACAAAAAAAAAAAAAATAAAACAAGATCACTTGCCATCTTGTTTAAAAAAGATGATGCAGAAATGGACAAATGTTCAATACACATCAGAAAAAGTGTTCAATATCATTAGTCAACAGAGGAATAAAAATTAAGACTATTAAATTAAGTTTTATTAAGACTACTAAATTAAGTGATATACCATTATAGGTCTGCCACGTGGATAATTACAAAAAGACCAAAATGACCAGATGTTGGCAAGTATGTGGAACAACCAATGGAAGTGTAAAATGATACAAAAACTGTGACAACTGTCCTAGCAGTTTCTAATAAAGTTATACATTCACCTATCCTGTGATCCAGTGAGTCTATTCCTACTTAACTAACCCAGGATAATAGAAATGTAAGTCAACAAATATATTCTTATATGAAGGTTCTTAAAAGCCATATAATCAGAATAATCAAAGTTGGAAACAAACCCAATATCCTTTAACATAAATGGATATTATAAAAAAGAACTTTAAATATTATACAATGCCAATAGAAAAGAGCTACAAATATACCCAATAATATGGATGAACTTAAAAGTATTTTGCTAGAAATACATATGCTACATTTATGACTCTATTTCTAGAATAACAGGCACACAAATCATTTGTGTTTAAAAATCAGAACAGTGGTTTCTTCTGGGGAGTGATCAGAATTGACTGGGAAGGAGCATGAGGAACTTTCTGGAAAGATAACTTTATCTTCATAGGGCTGTAAAATTCATCAGTGTACACATGCATGTATTTGTCAAAACGTGTTAAACTATACACATAAGATCGGTTCATTTTAATCCTTGTAAACTATATATATAAATATATAAAATTATATATATAATTATATATATATAATTATATATATTTATATATAAATATATAAAATTATAAAAATATAAAATTCCTTGTGGGACGATTTATTTACCTCCCCAGTATATTTTGTGAGTATGTGCTTGTTGTGTTTCCCTATATAATTGGTGTCTACTTATTTATATTTGTGAGTTCTTCAGGGACAGAGATATTGTGTTAGTGCCTAACACACTGGATAACTGGTGCATGCTTATCAAAAGAATAATTAGATTTAAACTAGAGAATTCAGAAAGGAATACCTCATACTGAAAGAATGAAAAGAAAATCAGGCAGGTAGTCCTTTAAATAGCATTCCTTAAGCACACACTCAGAATCATGACTTGCATTTTTCTGGGTATCAGAGGTTAAAAAAAAAAAAGCTATAGGTTGTGCCTTAATGAGTTTATAATCTAGCTGGGGCTACTAATTACAGTAAAAAAAATTGTAAGATAAGAGCTATACAGTGGTCTGCACAAAGCATAATGAATGCAGATATATAAGCTTATCAGTCTCAGAGGGAAAATGCAATAGATTTTGCAAGTCTCATTAGAACTATTCACTGATGTTGCAGTTCTTTTTCTGGGAGAAGGCCACATGAAAGGATTGCATTTCTCTAATCTCTTGAAGGTAAGTGTGGCCATGTCAATTATACCCATGTGCTTGATGGTGCTGCTGAGTCCCACTATGTCCTTACTGATTTTCTTCTTGCTGTCCATTTCTGACAGAGGGGTGTTGAAGACTCCAACTATGACAGTGGACTCATCTATTTCTTTTTGCATTTCTATTAGTTTTTGCCTCAGATAGTTTGAGGCTCTGTAATTAGGTACATACATGTTAAGGACTGTTATGTCTCCTTAGAGAACTGACCCTTTATCACTATGTAATGTCCTTCTTTATTCCTGTTAACTTTCCTTGCTTTGAAGTCCACTCTGTGAAATTGAGATAGCGCTCCTGCTTTCTTTTGATCAATGTTACCATGGTATATCTTTCTCTAACCATTTACTGTTTATATGTGTCTTTACATTTAAAGTGGGTTTCTTGTAGACAACATATAACTGGGCCTTATTTTTTGATCCACTGTGAATCTTTGTGTTTTAATTGGTAGATTTAGGCCACTGCTACTGAAAGTGATTATTGATAGATCTGGTTAATATCTACCACATTAGTTACTGTTTTCTATTTGTTGTCCTTGCTCTTTGTTTCTATTTTCCATTCTTTTCTGCCTTTTCTGGTTTTAATTGAACATTTTATATAATTCTATTTTCTCTCCTTCCTTAGCACATCGGTTATACTTTTTACTTTTTTAGTGGTTGCCCTAGAGTTTGCAATATATGTTTATAATTAATCCAAGCCACCTTTCCAATATCACTATACCACTATACAGATAGTGTGAGTACCTTATAATAACCAAATAATCCTGATTCCTCCCTCCAATCTCTTGTATCATTGCTGGCATTCATTTCACTTATATCTAATCATTTATAAGCATATATATATACATATATACACATAAGGTGCATACATAATTGAATACAGTTTTGCTGTAATTTTGAACAAACTGTTATCTGTTAGTCCAGCAGTCCCCAACCTTTTTGGGACCAGGGACTGGTTTCATGGAAGACAATTTTTCCATGGACGGGGGCAGGTGATGATTCAGGAGGCAATGTGAGCAATGCGGGGGATGGTTCAGGCTGTAACACGAGCCATGTGGAGCGATGGGGAGCGGCAGGTGAAACTTTGCTTGCTCACCCGCCTGCTGCTCACCTCCTGCTGTGCAGTCCCGTTCCTAACAGACCACAGACCAGTACCGGTCCGCAGCCCGGCGGTTGGGGACCCCTGTGTTAGTCAACTAAGAGTAAGAAAAATAGATGCTTTTATTTACTTTTGCTTATTCTTTCTTTGATGCTCTCTGCTTCTTTATGTAGATCCCAGGATTCTACTGACATGTTCTCTAGCTCAGAGACTCTTTCCTCAGCCACCATTCAGTTTACTGACAGGTCATCACAGGGATTCTTCATTTCTGTTACAATATGTTTTAATCTCTAGAGTGACTTTTTGGTTCTTTCTTAGGATTTCTGTCTCTGCTTACACTGTCCATCTGTTCTTGCATGCTGTCTATTTCATCCATTAGAGCCCTTAGCATATTAATCATCGTTGTTTTAAATTCTCTGTCTGAAAATCCAACCATCCCTGCCATATCTTTTTCTGACAGTTGTTCTGTCTCTTCAAGCTGTGTTTTTGTTTTTTTTTTCCTTTTGTACACCTTGTAATTTTTTCTTGATAGCCAGACATTATGTAACAGATAAAAGTAACTGCTATAAATAGGCCTTTAGTAATGTGGTGGTGGTGAGGTGTTGGGGGCCAGGAAGCATTCTATGGTCTTATGATTTCAGTGAGCCTATGACTCTGGTCTGTGAATTCACAAGAGTTTCCCAGTTCTTTGTTTAATCCCCCCTTGGAGGACAGGATAGCTAGAATGGGTTGGAGTTGGGTGTTCCCCTTTTCCCATGGGGAAGGCTAGAGCTGGCTGGAGATGGATATTTCTCTTCCCCCAGGTCAGTTAGGCGCTGATAATTTTCCAGCAGGTTAGGCTCTAGCTATGTTGCTTCCCCTGAGTTCAGGCCTTGTTAAGAAGAGCAGAATACTCTGGCATATTTCAAAATAGTTTCTTTCTCCCTCCCCCTGCTAGAAGCATGAGGGGATTTTTCTCAGATTTTGACTTTGGGAATCTGGTCAAGTTCCTGGAGGTAAATCTACAACATTGTGTCCCCCAACTCCACGACCCATGAGTTTTTAATCTCAGACTTGTCCAAACTGAGCCTCCAGCAACTTGTCAATAACAGTTCAGGGTTTCCTATTCTGGCACCGGTTCCCATGGTAGTTTCCACTTTGAGTCTGCTCCAGTAAGCTGTGACTCCCTGTATACACTTGTCTATCTCTCCAGTCTTGGGGGCAGCAATTTTCCCTGTATCCTACTAACTCTTACGTAGCCAAGAAGAGTTGTTAATTTTTCAGTCTGCTCAGCTTTGTACTTGTTGTTAGGACAGAGTGGTGACTTCCAAGATCTTACATGCAGAACCAGAATCTTGTAAGTATCATGTGTGGCTTTATGAATTGTTTTGCCAATGAATTAAATATATATATATATATATATATATATATGTATATATAAAAATATATACAAATATATATATGTAATTTCCTGGTAGCATCCTGGTTCAGGCAGAGTGTGACTCATCAAGCTTACTCTGCCTGTCCAAGTGATCATGAAAGCCCACGTTCAGTCGGGAATCCAAGAAAAGATTCTTTGAGTCTCTGTATTAGTTTGCTGTAACAAAATGCCACCAACTGGGTGGCTTAAACAACAATTTTTTTTTTCACACTTCTAGATGCCAAACCTGTCTAAAATCAAGGTTTTGACAGGTTTGGTTTCTCCTGAGGCCTTTCTCCTTGGCTTGCAGATGGCTTCCATCTTGCTGTTTCTTAAGATGGTCATCCTTCTGTAGATGTACACCCTTGGTGTCTCTTCTTATGAGAACACTAGTCCTGTAGGATTAGGATCCACCCATGTGACCTCATTTAGCCTTAGTTTCCTCTTTAAAGGCCCTATTCCAAATACAGTCATATTCTGAGGTGTACCTTGAACATAAGAACTTTTGGGGGACACAATTCAGTCCATAAAGTCTCCAAAGTGGGCAGGGATTCACTGCCAACCCATAATAGATAAGCAGCATATAAGAGAAATAAAAATATGTTTCATTAAACCACAAAGATTTTACAGTTGCTTTTTAAACTGTAATATAAGCTAGCCCATTTTGTCTCATGTAGAATGTAGTATACAGAAATCGAGTGGTATCGTACAAAAATCTAAAATATGTGGCATTGGATTAGCAATCTTCCCACAGACAGGAAAAACTGATATCCAGAACCTAGAAAGATAGTGCTCTTGATTAATATGGTGGCAAAATATTTTGTAAAATTCTCATCTGCCATGATTTGAATAACAGATAATTAGTGTGAATTTCTATCCAAGTTTGCTCAGTACATTTCTAGTCTGTATCCATTGACCCAGTATTACTCTTAGTGGTCTTCCCTTTCCTCTCAAAAGGGTCCTGGTTTGAGCAGTATATCATATAATCACCTTACAGAAAATTTACTTCATAAATGTTTAGCTCTATTAGACAAAGTTAGAAAATAGAATATTAGTTCCTTACTATGTAGGAATTATAATAAACAAATGTATTCAGAAAGGAATCATTTACTTTTCAAGCAGAAATGAAAGAAACTAGACTGATTCCAGAAATTCATGGCCTTGAAATACTGGAAAATCCAGTTATTTTAGACCCATTCAAGAATATATACATTGGAGAAATGCCTTGATTCACTAAAGCCCAATGGAAGGGTCAAATTAAGAGTAAAAACATTGCAACCATTCTTAAAAACTGAATAAATAAATAATATTCCTGAGAGAAAAGGCCTAACTGTGAGTGTGACATTGAGTAAAATCTTTCAATTGGATTATCAAATGAGAGAAATGAAACTAAACTAATGGCTTTTTTATAAAAGCCTTATAGTCTCAAGTTAACCAATCTAATTTAAGAGAGAGAAAGGCAAAAGCATAGGGTCACAAAACCTCAACATATAGCAAATGTAAAAAAAAAAAAAGGGAAATGACTGGAGTTAAAGAGAGGAGAAGCCTACTAAGTATTTGAGAGATGTGTTCTGCTAAAGAAATCAGAAGTAGAGAATAAAAAACAAGACCTTCCAAGACCTAAAATAGCCCTGGGATCCGCAACCACTTTTTGGCATGACAAACCAATGATGGTACATGCTTCAAAACTCATTTTTTAGGTATCTAAGGAGGATGTGGAAAAGAAGGAATTCTACTGGGTATAGAGCCTAGGACCATATTTGAAACTTATGTGGAAACTACATTGCATCCCTATCTTTGAGTTTGATGCTGTGACTAGAATAAAACTTTAGTCTGATACCCTTTGGAAGAAGGTGAGTATATTTTTCACAAGCAAAAATATATACTGAATATATGATGATACATGGTCATCCTGTGGTAGACATTAAGGCTCATTCTAATTATCTTCCTCCCCAGAATATGATGGCATTGAATTCTGTCTATATGAATTTTGGCATGCCATATAACTTTCATTGGCCTATAAAATATTATTGGAAGTGACAAAGCATTTTAAATATCCATACACACTAAGATTTGTGTGCTTGTGAAATTATCTATTTATTATAACTTCCTTGAACTGTAATTGCTAGATCTGAGGGAATGCACATTTTCATGGCATTAAGTAAATACTGTCAAATTACCTCCATAAAGAGTATACTAACATAATACCACATGCAGTGCATGACTACCTGTTGCCCTGCATTATATCTAATATCACTTTGTGTGTGATTGTGCGTGTACACATATCTTTATCAAGATAGCAGGCAACACCATGATCTAATTTTTCCTAAGTATCCGTTTTTTTTTACTGAAGTACACATTTATATATATAAATATGTAACATATATATATATATATATATATATATATGGGGCCAATTGTATTTATTCTTTTGTGAATTGTTATTCCTTTGCTTTGTCTATTTTTCTATTGTAATAGTCTAGTTAACAGCACACACTTTTACTATGATGACAGTCAAGTGTTTAATTCTCATATCTGTATTGTTACAGATTATGTGGCCTTGGGTATTTTACTTAAAAGTTCTATAAGCCTCAGATCATAGTCACTCAGAGACCCGGGATGACAGATGTTCAATCTTAATACATGATTCAGAGTCAACAAAGCAGGGAAAAGGAAAATGGCAAATTGTATATTAGCTCTTAGAGCTTCTACCTGGAAATGTATTTATCACTTCCATTCATATATATAGATCAAATCCACATAGAAAGCCAAACTTTCTTTCAAAGTGGGGGAGGGATGTACAATCTTATCATGTGTGAGGATTATTTCTGATCAGCCCCCATAACTACCACAATCTGCCTTTGTAATGTTCAATCAGGCTCAAAATCCAGGGTTTCTGGGTGATGTGCTATATAGTCTTTTGATAGTAGGGTAGCCGCTGTAGTATCTACATCAGGTCTGGTGGTGGACTCTCTGGAATAAGATACCTATTTACTAAAATGACAAGCATCACTACAAAAAAAAATGTCTTAGATCTTTCTGCTATCCCAATGAGACCAAACAGTATAAAGCAGAAAGATACAGAAAAACAGAATTTTCTCTAGAATTAGAAATATGTGGGTCTATGGGTTTACTGCTCTAAGAGTAGAGAATGTTTCTTGATTAGCCTTTTATCTGTTCCCTGGGAACAGTGTCGATTTTGATTTGGGACCCTGGCTCCTCCCTCTCAAAATTTTTTCCTTGGCCACATCCACTTTGGAGGTTGAACAGCACTTTCCAACCCTCATCCTGCACACAGATATAGAATAATCCAAGTTTCATTTAGTCTGGGCTAATGTTTCTATTGACACCAGGATTTAAGCTCTCTCAAACTTTGTTGGCTTCTTAGATATTTGATTCTAGTTAGCTGTATATGCCAAAACACAACACACAATTTCTTTCTAGACAAAATTCTCGTATTTTCTGTATTTTTCTTCCTTAGCTTTATCTTACTCTCCTCTCTCTCTATGTAATTTTAGTTAGCATTTCAGATTTTGATCACACACACACACATATATGCACATATATTCTCTTTTCCTTAAACCTTTTATATAACTGAAAGGTGCCACAATCTGAGTTGGATCGTTACTCTGAAATTCATTAGTCCATTCAGAGTTTTTAAAAATTAGTGTGAAGGCCTTATTCTTGATTTAATCCTTCTGTAAGATTTCGTCTTAATCAGCTTTTATAGCTCAAAAGCCTATCATCTATCTATGTATTTCTCTACTTATTTACTTATTTTCCTGATTGTGGTTGAGAAGCAATTTCCTCTTCCATGCTGGCAAGTGGCTTTTCTCCCACACTCAAATAAGATTTAATAAGGGAAACTGGGCACAAGGTATATGCAAACTCTATGCTATTTTTGCATTTTCTGAAAATATAAACATGCTCTAAAATAAAAATGTTATTTAAAAAATATATAAATTTGGACTATGTAAAAAATTACATTCTATTGATAGAATTCAGAGGTAAGAAATGAAACCTGGTTTTCTGCTAGTGAATTCAACTTATTTATAAGTTCTTATATCCACTGATGTCAGTGGAAAACATTGGCCTTTTAAGTAAGTTGGAGTCTTCTTTTAAAATTTAGTTTCTTTTGGGTTTATTGAATCAATTCAAGTTTCTACCCCTCTCCTTTCCTTTTGCTTTCCTCCTTAGATGGCTCTGGATACTGAGTTTATAATGATAGTGGGATTTGAACTCTGATTAATGTAAGGATACCTAGGATCTCACTGGCTTTCACCAAGAAAATACCTCCTTCTGGGTTTGTTAAGTCATGAAGTCTTTTTTGTTATTATGAAATGGCCCCCAAATCCATTTTCAAACCATTGGCTATACACCTTGTATTTAAGTCAGCTTTATCTGATATAAATACAATCACATCAAATTTCTTACACTTTTATATTTGTATCCTTTTATTTTCAACTTGGGTCTTTATAATTAAACTGCCTCTCTATATGATATGTGTAGAGAGAGAGAGAGATACCAACCACTGCCTTATAATCAAACATATTAATCTAATTACATTAAATGTAATTACTAATATGTAAGGTCTCAATCATCAGTATTGCTATTTGTTTTTTATACATCTCTTCTGGTTTGTTCCTCCTTTTCTTCTACCTTTTGTTTTTGTTGTTAATCTTGGTTTTTTGTTTATTTGTTTTGGTTTGCCTGCTTGTTTTAATATTTTTTCTAGTTTCTTGGCTTATCAGCTGTATATTTTTAATTACTTTTATGCTTACTCTAGTGATTTCAATATATATCTTTAATCTATCACATTATACTCTATATTAATATTACCCTCCTTCTCTCCAATATAATAACTAACAGCACTATAATTTAACCAGCCTCCCTTATTCTTTGTGTATTATTTTTATTCACTTTAGTTCTATTTCAATACATTGTTAATATATTTGCTTTCATCAAACAATTAAATTTGGGGGGATTCAGGACAAACATTTTTTATATTTATCCACAAATTTATCAATTCCAGTGCTCTTGGTGTATTTGTGTGTGTGTGTGTGTGTGTGTGTGTGTGTGTGTGTGTATAACTGTCTTCTTTGATTATCATCTAAGAACCAGCTAACAGAATATATTTACAGCTTCAGGCCCTGTAGCTTTCTCTTAGGGAACTCTGAGTCCGGTTTTTATCATCAATGAAGATAGCTTCTGGGAAAATGGAGAAAACTCTCTTATATTAGTTTGGGGTCTCCCTTTTAAAAAAAAAGACAAGTTTCCCTAAGTTTTTCAAGTAAGTCTAGTGAGTCCTGCATAAGACAAAAATATGCCTTATGCAAATAATGTCTCTCTGGATTTTTAGAAGTGTAGACCTATTTAAATTTAAGATTGATAAGCTATTCTATGTTGAACTGAATATCTACTGCTAGACATTAGTTCCACTATCTAAGTGTAATTTAACTCCACCACTACAAAATCTGTGGGATACCAAAATAATACAATTTCAAAAATCATAACTGGAATGTGTTAAATTATGTTCTCAACTCAGAACAATGATTGTCGTAGGAAAAGATTCATGTGGTGCCATTTTCTGTTTCATTACAGTCTCTGTCATAAGAAGGATGTGGTAGAATTTTAATGTCTCATATATTCCTGTAAATTACAGGATTCTACTATACAGTGTTGACCTTTTCAGTGTTCTGTGATTTGATTGGTTACTCATTGCATTTTTCCCTTGCCTGGTGTCCCACTAACCTGTAGGGAAGAGATAGAATGAATAGCCAGTTAAAGTGCAGAATATTGAAAAGGTCAAAACAGTACAATATGTTATTTCTACTCTGAATATATCAGATACTAACCAGATGTTGTAGTTGTTCTATAAGGACAAGGAGAAGTATAGTTGCAGGGGAAAAAAGGAGCAAAAGACAATCACTTTACATTTCAGTCGACAAATTACCAAAGACATGTTTTTCTGAATAACTCAAATTATTTTCAAAATTAAAAAGTTAAACCCCATTTCAAAAGCAAATACAAAGTATATTTAGTTTTGACATTTAAATCAGTCTCTTTGGAAGCTGTTTAAGTATCTGTCACTAGATACCTGAATAGATGCAAAGAAAACATCACTTTCCAGCACCTTTGGTCTTCTTTTTTTTTTTTTTTTTAATACTATGTAACTTTTAATTTGTTCTAATATTTCATTGGTATTAACTATCACGACTGTATAATCTTTACGAAAGAAAGTATAAGTAACAATATAGGGGCCATCACATATTTTAAAAATTTAGTCATCTTCCTTTTTCAGAATTTTTCCACTGCCAGAATACTAAATTCTAACCTTTAAAAGGATAAGTAACTACCCATCATCATGATAAAAACTCTGATTTTTGGTTTTTTATATCATGGTAGCATTGCACTCCATGTACACTTCTGCTACTTATCTTATGATTTCCTTTATACTCATTTAGTGTCCCCAGAAATAAACTGGCTTTAAGTTGATAATTATGATCCAGACTTATGGATCGCCCATCAAAAACAACAAGTATCAGCCAGAGACTCTACTTCCCCCAAATAAATTTACCTTGAATGTTTACCATCTTTAGTCCAACTTTATGACTCTTTTAGTCAATTTGTTTAGACATTTAAGTGCATTCTACTCATTAGAATTTTATTTTACACAGAAATTAATTATTCCAGAATGTGGTAGAAACAACCTAATAACACCTGGTGTTGACAAGTTAGATCAGAATTTGTCAGCAATAGCTTTACCCAGATGTAGATTGAATATCTGTTCCAGCCAGATAAGCATTCAGGGGGAAAACATTAATCTTACAGACTTTTAGTTTCTTTTATCATTTTTCTATGGTTATCTTTTAAATATAAATTTTATATATATATATATATGTATATATATACACAGACCCATCCTTCTACTTGGCCAGTCTCTTTCTTAGTCTTCCTTTCTATGATTTGCTAATTTTTACTTATCACACAATAAAGGGATCTTGGTATGACTGTTCCAATACCACATCTGCACCATGTCAGAAAACTGTATTTAAAAATATGGGCTTCCCTGGTGGCGCAGTGGTTGAGAGTCTGCCTGCTGATGCAGGGGACATGGGTTCGTGCCCCGGTCTGGGAAGATCCCACATGCCGCAGAGCGGCTAGGCCCGTGAGCCATGGCCATTGAGCCTGCGCGTCCGGAGCCTGTGCTCTGCAATGGGAGAGGCCACAACAGTGAGAGGCCTGTGTACCGCAAAAAAAATAAAATAAAATAAAAAAATAAATAAAAATAAATATTTCATTGTCAACTCTTGGAGACTTGTGTTTTTCAAAAAAGTCAGGACTTATCTCCATAGCAATAGTGGGATAATCAAATTATTAAGTTTTAAACACCAGGGCTTGAAGTAAGTTTCTATGTTAGCATTTATATTTCTAAGGGGTAAGGGTAAGGATTTAGAATGAGGAGAATACTAATCATCAATAAAAATATGTACTACCATCACCTACATTAGTAAGATATTATCAGATTTAAATTATTTATTTCAGGAGAGAACACTGGAAAATGAAGTGAATAGGGAAAACATCAATGGAAGTACATCATGAATTGAGTATTGGAGGAATGATAGATGAAATGAAAGAGAAAAAAACCAAGTTATGCACAGTGAAAAGAAACTAAAACACATAAAGTTGAGAAATAGCAAAGCCAACAATTAATAACATTAATAAAGGGTAGTAGGGGATAGTGAGGGAATGGTGTGGGAAAAGCAGTAAAGTTTGAGATTTAATTGTTAAAATAGGAAGTTTGGCATCCATTATATAAGTAACAGGGGTCACAGGCATGGGGTAAGTATTGGTATGTAACATCTATTAGGAGTTAGTTTTATAGTATAGGTATGAAGTAAACAGAATCCTAATCTTAGTCTGGCAAAAGTATGATTGGAGAGGCAGTAACATGTAATACTAATACAAAAAAAGTACTAATTGATGACTGAAAGAATATAAAAGTTGAAGGAGAAGATTAAAAATGGATTCATAAGAATGGATGAGTAATGTGGCAGAAAGGAGAGGTTGGTATGCAAATTGTTTGATGTGTTAACAATATTTTGGCACTCTTTCAGAATTGTTTGGCGAAACCCGCTCTATTCTTTCATTCATTCATTTAGATTAAGTGGCTGAGGACCTTATCTGTGCCAAACAGTACTACACAGGTCACTGGACAAGGGAGAGATCACAGACAGTATTGCAGGAATAGCATCTTGAACTCTACCTTCAGTCTACCTTCAGGTATTTGGAGAAAATATCTGTTCCTATGGAACTTACCTGATAGTAGGGGAAACTGACACCAAACAACTATAGAAATAAAGAAGCAATTAATATAATGCCAAGACAGTACTGAGAAGAAAAATGAGAGCAAGGGATAGTCTGAATGGGGAGGGGGAGTATTATTTTAGATTAAGTGATCAGAGAAATATCTCCAAAGCAATGTTATTCTAACAAAGACCAGAAATGTGTGGAACATTAGTAATGTGAAGATCTATAGCAAGAGATTCCACAGAAAGAGAAAAGCAAATAGAATGGTCCTGGAGCCAGAATGAGTTTGTGTGATAAAGAAACAGCAAGAGTCTGTAAAAGGAGCACCAAGAGGGATTAATACTGGATGCTTTGGAAGAAGAAAATACAATTATTTCATTTGTGATAAAATAATTCTGTTAATTTTTACATACTAATATGCAAGTGTTAAGTTATTCCTAAAACAATATTTGTAGCATTATAAATTCTATAAATATTCCCTTACCAACTTTTTGCTTATGGGAATATATTTTTATTTCCTCCTAAGTATTTCGGTGTTTAATATTCCTCTTGGATTACTGAAACAGAAATAATGTCATCTGTCACTGACCTGGGAAACTCCAATTCTGGAGTTTCTATGTTCCTGAATGGAACTGTATACTTTCTTAAACTATACTTAAATCTGATGTTAAGATTGCTGTTGCGTGTGGAAAAAAATTAGTCAAAAAAAAAATCTTTGGAAAGTGGACTATTTGATTCAACCAAAATAATACAGTTTAGCTTCTCATTTAGTCACTCAGTTTTCCAAGTGATAAAAACATAATTTTATCACAGAGGTTAACAATTTAATATAGAAGATATTTGTGATATATGGAGGCACTTTACTATTCCCTTATAGATCAGCTTCCAGCTTATACAATTTGGTTAATGGCATCATATTAAATCTTCTTATTGGATATTGTGCCCAGTTTCCCATCTTCCCTCTCCATATATATATATATATATATATATATATATATATATATATATATATA